>NC_080712.1:8435145-8537645 GCF_019097595.1 Hemibagrus wyckioides
ACAGAAAAGCTCGGACGTGAGCTTCTCCTTCAGCCGCAGCTTTGTGTCCAGTGGCCGTTGGGCCTGAGTGAGTGAGGGACGGAAAGTGAGCGGAGGAGGAGATTGGGGATAAGGGGGAATGGTTTTGAACAAATCAGTGGACCAGGTGGGAGGAAGATCCCAGAGTGCAATAAAACCAGGGTGTTTTGGGAACAGGAAACATTAAACTTGACTCAAACTGCTTAGAGACAGTAAAGCGTTTTGTGTGAACAGTACTGTATTAGGAATATTCCAGTGTACATCCCATCTGCTTTCCTGAAGAAGTGTCCAGTATGTGCACACCAATCAGTATTTCTAAAACTGAACCAAGATCAGTGACGTGGCCTGTCGGTTGCCGTACGTACGGTTTTTCTAGTTTTACCTCGGAATTTTTTCAAGTGTGTATATTTTATAACTGTGAATAGACCTTTGTTTGTTTGTTTTAATTTGCAAGCACATTTGATGGGTCAAATAATACACTCACACTTGATATAGCACTTGATCGTAGTAGTCACTATGATCCTCTGTATCAGCTACTTCCATGGTTTAAAGTGCTACTTGGTCATTTCAAACCATTTAATCGTCTGAAGGTATTGGTTTCGCTAGTGACTTAATTATCTCCTTCCCCATGCCTTACTAAGACATGACGATGCATGGTTTTATATAAAGTAGCGTTGGTCTGTACAAACCTGTATTATTTGATCTCAGCATTCCTTCAATAACGAGAGCCCAGCTATACACTGATACGGTTTTAGTAACCAGCTCCTACCTAGATGCTTCTGTATGTCCATCACAGCCATCAAATTCACATAGACTGTCCTTTTATTCACACTGAACATTTATTAAAGGTATTGCTGGGTGATGGTGCACTTATCCAGGGGCAGCTGTTTAACGTACGCTTGTCCGTTACTCACAGCCCGAAGCGTTTGACATTAACCAGCAGAACAGTGTAATTGAGAACACTGTGGGTAATTCCCAAATAAATCCCAATATTCCACAGGGATTCGGACATTTTAGTACATGCATGTGTTCTAGTGGGCGTGGTTTCGTGGACACTCCTGAAGGAAATCGCTCAGCTGCTCGTTTTCACATTAAACTTAAGTTAATCTGGGCCACTGCACAGCATCCTACTCATCTAGTGCCTTTTTTTTTGTTTCAGTAATTAACACTCCTCATGGAAGCACATGAGTTCAGAACACTATTAAAGTCTCCTTAAAATACAAACTTGTGGCTTTCTTACAAACACTTTTGTAAGAGAGCAGTCCTCATAAGTGCATTTGGTACAGGTTTGTTTTGTTTTTTACTGTATGTTTTGTATATAATCATATTTATATATTTTGATGTTCCAGAAATCTATATATACACATATATATATATATACGTTTATATATATATATATAAAATACACATATATATATATATATATATATATATATATATATATATATATATATATATATATATATATATATATATATATATACGTTTATATATATATAAAATACACATATATATATATATATATATATATATATATATATATATATATATATATATATATATATATATATATATATATATATATATATATATATATATATATATATATATAGACGAGTTCATGTGAGTGACACAGTTCAGGATCAGGATCTTCTTATCTGTAAAGGTTTTTGTCAGATGTTTTGGTACATCCCTTTTTTTTTCTTCCTGAACTGTAGTCAGTGATTGATTCTTTAACGTCCAGTGCACAGAATCAAGATTTTCTTCAAACAGACCCCACAAATATTTATTTTGTTGTCCGTTTTTGTTGGTTTCTTTTATGTACAGGTCATTTATGATGTCTAGGAAATAGATGATGAATCAACTGGATTTCGATGTTTAAAATCTCTAAAACTGATGAGCTACCATCTGCCAAAAAGCAGTCTGAGCTGGACAGACCGGTAGACCATCTTAACTGACACTTTGGTTAGTTTTCAGCTTCATTACTACGTCACTAAACTGAGCAATAAGTGTTTTAGATTACCCGAATGGTGCAGAAGAGTGGTGAGTGTATCCCCATGAGTTTGTGGCCAGGAGGTTAAGAGAGCAAATCGTAGGAATCTGAGAGCTCATGTTGTGGAAGAGGACGAATAGAGCTTTCCGTCCCAACACTTAGTAGTATTCACCAATGGTCTAGTGTTTTGGCAGCTGGTACGTTTTCAGAACAAGGTAGATTTTTTTGGTTTGTTTTTCATCTTCCACGTGTTTTTTCCCTCCATTTTACTGTTCCTGTTTCCTCTCTGAGCCCTCGATAATTAACATAAATCCATACATTTTAATGCAGTTTCTAGGTGCTTTAATTCAATCAGTCTATTTGGTAGAGGGTTTTAATGTGATGCTCAATCAACCATCGATATTTTTTGTCTTTTTATATTCCCCCTTTTTAAGCTCGGCCCACATCATTTCATTCCTAAACCCTTTCTACTTTGATTAGTTTTAGACAAAGGCGAAATGAGATGATGATTTTAAAATTCTCCCTACCAGTGACGTCTCACTGTTGTGATGTCCATCATCACTCCATACTGTTTAACTAAAATGTGAACATTGTAAGAGAAATGGAAGACCGTCACTGTAGCTTTTACTTCTCTATCAGTGCATGACTTCATTTTTCTGCCGTTGTATGGATATGTGCTCCTCACTTTCAATTATACTGCAGAAACTGTATTTTTGTGCAGCTTTGTTTACTTGTGAATAAAGTTTCAGTGGAAACAGGAATGTAACTTATTTATTGTTGACTTTGTGTGTTTTTTCACATCTAGTTTAGTTATATTTGATTTTTATATCACTTTTAACTAAAGATATTGGGCCTCAAGATGCCAAAATTTGGAGCAGCTACAAAATTTATAAAGGTTTTTGTCACACAGGTTATGATCTCCATAAAAGGCAAAGATGAAAATGGGAGAATTGACGTGTTTTTCACTTTTTAATAACTAATGAAATGACTTTTACATAAAGCATGACTTCAGTACTGTACTGTAACACAGCAACAAGTTGAACTCACATGAACTTTACCACAGGGTCATAACTATGAACAAGTGGGGAAACATATGGATGCTCGGTGTTCAATTCCCCCCTGGAAGTTCGAAGTTGGGAGGTTGTAAATCCGACGGCAGGTTAAGTAGCCTTTGCCACATATACATTACTGCACAGTGAAATTCTTTCTTCGCATATCCCATCCTTGGGGGGTTGGGGTCAGAGCACAGGGTCAGCCATGATGCAGCACCCCTGGAGCAGGGTTGAGGGCCTATCAAGGGCCCAAAGGTGGCAGCTTGGCAGTGCTGTGGGGGTTGAACCCTGATCTTCTGATCAACACCCCAGGGCCTTAACTACTTGAGTTACCACCACCCCACCCTTGAGGTGCATTCAAGGCACTTGCTCGTAGCAAAGAATGCGCAAGATGTGCTTTTGTATATTTATAATCAATTCAAGAAGCCACTGTAAGCTTTACTTAAATGTTACTATATCGTAATTGTACACTGCTATTGTATTTTGTGCAGCCAATCAGCTTGGCGACTTTACATTAATTGTCACCGCCATGTTTTCTTACTGACACGCCCCCAACATGGACACTTGTTTGTTTTGTTTGTTTGTTTTATCTTGTTGTGGTCTTGTTTTTTATATGCATTATTAGTGCATTTAGTAAGTGGCTTCATCAATTGAATAAAAACATAACCAGTTTTGTTTTTAATTAAAGTTAATTATAATTGAAGTTAATAATCCTTGCTGTAGGTTTTTATCTATGTGTTTGTTTGTTTGCTTGCTTGCTTCTTTGCTTGTTTGTTTGTTTATTGGCAGCTAATTAAGGTACGCCTCCATTTTGCGCCAACCCAAGTGACTTCAACACAGGTGACCTCGTAAATACGACTTCCCAACTCGTAAATACGAACTTCCCAGAAGGACTTTTTGCACAGTATGTTATCCTCCCACCCAATGTGGATATTTCAGTTTGTCTCCAGCAGGAGTCGCTGTTGCAGAGTTTATCAGCTATTATTACACACAAATCCTACAGATCTGTTGTGTGCAATAAAATGTTCATTTACATGGAGGATGTAACCAGAGCCTTTGTAACCAGAGGCGTTATGTGTCTTGTCTGCACTGTCTTGTCTTGTCATCCTGTGCACTTATGTTGTATGTTTAGTTTCTAAAGAATGCACCTGTACTCTGGTCCAGGAGGAACGTTGCTGCACTTCACTGTGTACTGCATAAGCTATATATGGTTGAAGTGACAATAAAGCTTCTTTGACTTTGACTTTGACTCAGAAAGTATTAATGGGCTTAAAACTCAGTATCAGATGATTACAGTTTCATAACTGGTGTGAAAATAAGAGATGACATGGTTCCTTCCTCATGAACTTTATTCACCTGCCCTGTGTTTACATAAAGCAAGAACGGACCACACCAATAACACACACACTCACACGCAATGGAGGTGTCTATTGACATTCCAACACATTCTTAAACTGTCAGTTGTGATGAAGACTCCAGGATAAGTGAAGAAGAAACTGATGTTCCAGGCTCCAGGTGTGTGCAGCTTTTTCTTCTGCATCTTGCTTGCATGGAGATTCATTTTTGAAACTTTTAATGGGTAAACCCAATTAACGGCAAACTTATATTAATTGCAGATCATTATTCTGATGCAATTTGTAGCTTTGTGTTATTTCTAGGTTTTTTCTATTTAAAATAGAATTATTTTATAACAGCATCTTAATAAACTGCAGGAAATATAGACAGACAGACAGACAGACAGACAGATAGATAGATAGATAGATAGATAGATAGATAGATAGATAGATAGATAGATAGATAGATAGATAGATAGATAGACAGGTGGATAGATGGATAGATAGATAGATAGATAGATAGATAGATAGATAGATAGATAGACAGACAGACAGACAGACAGACAGACAGACAGACAGACAGACAGACAGACAGACAAATAGATAGATAGATAGATAGATAGATAGATAGATAGATAGATAGATAGATAGATAGACAGACAGACAGACAGACAGACAGACAGACAGATAGATAGATAGATAGATAGATAGATAGATAGATAGATAGATAGATAGATAGACAGACAGGTGGATAGATAGATAGATAGATAGATAGATAGATAGATAGATAGATAGATAGATAGATAGATAGATAGATAGATAGATAGATAGATAGATGGTTAAAGTTAGAAATAAAGATTGTGTATTTGGAGGGTAATCCTTTTTCTAAAAATAATAATAATAGTAGTAAAATTATAATAATCATAATAATGACAATGCATTTTCATAATTTTATTTTAGACATAATATGTAGAATTTTGTCTCACTATAAAAAAAATAATTTGTTACAAATCTAGTAACTTTGGTTATTTTATCATTAATAGATTTCAGCAAAATAAGTAAATAAACAAATAAATACATAAATCCATCAATAATGGTAATATTAATATTATTATTATTATTATTATTATTAGTAGTAGTAGTAGTAGTAGTATTAATAATAATAATAATAATAATAATAATAATAATAATAATAATAATAATAATAATAATAATAATAATATATTGACAATAATGTAGTTGCAAAAGTATATGAGATTGGGAATGGTAATTGGAGTGTTGAAAGCTCCTTTTAGTCCTTTATAATCCTCACCATATAATCCATCTCCAAACACAAGAGCAAAGTCCAGTTGCTCCAATCATCACATCTGATGACAATCACTGTTATAGAAATGAGTAGATTTCTGAACATTCGCTCCTCTTCCACGTGACTGATGTTATCTAATCATCTCGATGTCGTGTTTAATGTGGAATGCTGTTGGTGCTTTGTGTAACTTCCTCCTCCTGCATGTTATATAGAAGTGCTTCTCTTCTCTTCATAGTCTTTCGTAGAGTTCATTCCCACAGCCTGCAGGAGCTACCCGGGCCAGGGTTAGCAAGAAACCCTGAAAGCAAGGTGAGCATGATTTATTCTCCTTACTATCCGTTTATTAAAAAAAATTCATCAGTATTAATCAGTTATATGGAAGTCTTTAACGATTTCAGGAGCTAGCTCGTCTCTTTCAATTCATCTTCAACTCCTATTTTAATAACATAAAGCTTTTATACATCTCGTAATGGCTGAGAATAATATCTAGTATTAACCTTCTCTGTGTCTCTAAAAAAGACAGTGATTGTCTGAGATGTGGAACATTGATATTAAACATACATCAAAACACAAATTTATTCATTTCAGCTTTTATTATTTTTCTTACATTTCCTACCACATTACACTTAACATTATTGTTCATATCATTTGTACTTGTACTTTTATTCTAGTTTAACATATTTGTCTTGTAATTTAATAGAATTTGTTTTGTCTGTTTTGCCTCTGCTATTATTTATGAATTAAGCTTTGTTTATTTCTTATTTGTTTTACTTTACCCTGCGCTTTGAGCTGCATTTTATTTAATGTAACAATGTTCATTCATTTGTTCGTTCATTCATTCACAGAAGTTCAGTCATAAATAAATAGATTATGAATTAATTGATGTATTTATTACATATGCTGTTATATTTATTACTGAGTTCATATAGTTATCAGCCTGCCTGATTGGTCAGTTGAACTGAGTTGAATTAAAATGAGTTTATCCAAACAAATATGACTTGGATCCAGTGTGTTCACGGAGTGGAAAGATCAGGAATAAAAACCTCCCAAATACCTCCACAGAAACCAAAAGTGTCTATGATCATGTCTGATTTATTATAGCTAGTCCATGCTGAGCGCATTGTAAGTAACACATAATACAGCAAATATTTTAGGTTCAGTACTTTCAGTGTTGTTGTTGTTGTGTATAATACAGTATAATACAGGGTCCAACCTTTAAGATCCCCTGTGTCCGTTTAAAAACTCAGGTGTGTCGATAATAATAATAATAATAATAATAATAATAATAATAATAATAATAATAATAATAAATTTTTAGGCTAGCAGAATGTTTTCCAACCTTAGGTTTATTCAACTCTGTCAGGTTTTTTATAACACACGTACATTTTCCCACAACATCGATACAACATTTTTGCTCGTAGCAATGCTAACACGTTGTGTAACTTTTCTTACAAGAAGCATCGCGTGAGTAACATCCCAGTACAACTATCAACAAACCAGTACAACAGCAGATCTTCCCTTTTAAAACCTCACAGGAATGCTGTTTTAGGAATGTTACACCCTAAGGGTTCTTTCAGGCTTCTTTAAAACACTGTTTAGTTTTGTTTTGTTTTGTTTTTTTCCACTGGATGAGAATTTGAGCTTCTTATGCAAACTGAATGCAGCCATCAATAGTTCAATATTTATATATAATATAAATATATATATATATATTTAAATTTATTATATTTAATTTTTTTTAAAAATATTTTTGTTGATAATATTAATCTTATTTGTGATATGTATTATGATTTTAAAAAATTATATATATATATATATATATATATATATATATATATATATATATATATATAATAATAATAATTCAAAATCAATCTTAATTTTTTTGTAATATAATTTAAAAAATAATAAATATATATATATATATATATATATATATATATATATATATATATATATATATATATATATATAAGCTGTCACTGCTGGGCCCCTGAGCAAGGCCCTTAACGTTCAATTGCTCAGTTTTGTAAAAAAAATAAAATTAAAAAAAATGAGATTGCTTTAGGTTAGGGCATCTGCCAAATGCCTGTAAATGCAAATGTAATGTAAATATGCAAATTAAATATAAAAGTTAGAGGTAGTGGATGTTGTTCAGACAGGTCCAGAAATGTCTCTAAGTTCTAAGTTTTGTCCTGGTTGAGGACCATGAAGAGGTTCCTCCTCAGTTTCTCTGTGTTAGAGCAGAATCTATTCCCCGACGGCAACAGAAATCAGGAAAAACATTAAGTAAAGTGATGTAAACTGTGATCAGAGCACACAATAGAGGTTGGAGGGAGGTATGAAGTTAATCAGAGGGTACAAAATTTTAAAATGATTACATTTGTCCCATGATTAAGATCACAAAATGCACCATTTGAAGTAAGTCCATGAAACCCTTAATATCTTGCATGTTAAAGTAAATTGCTGTCTTTTTTATTGTGCCCTAAGGGTGTGCAAACTTTGGCACCCATCTCAGAAAGCCTCTATTATCACTGTACTGATTATCATATTCATTAACCACAGTATATTTTCTGCAGAGAGAAATCCTCATGAGATGGAGGGTCATGACAATCATATCAACATCCTCATGACTGAGGACGTGGGCCAGAATGGGACGAGTAGACAGACTGTCATCACCAAAGATCCGGTCCCACAGCAGCACGGAGCCACCGTGAGCTTCCACAACATCTGCTACAGTGTGACGATCAAGAGTAGGTCCTGTAAGAAGAAGAGCGTGACTAAGGACATCTTGGTGGACCTGAAGTGAGTCTAATCTCATGCAGATCTCATTTAGACTCAATAATAACACTAATTATAGTAATGATGCATACAATAGAAAGTATTGAAAGACTGAGCACTCATTTCATTAAACACAATCACATGCTTTTGTTCCACACCTTAAACAAGCCATTGCTGCCCTAGTACTGCCCTCATGCACTGGTTAGGTAACGTGTTTACGCCACAGTACAGAAGCAAAAGCATGAATTATTCTCTGTGTGGCTCTCTGACATTTGATTACATCAGCTCCAGGATGATTGGCATTTCTTTAGCTACTACGATCTTACAAGAAAGAAGAAGAGGGTACTTCAGGAGTTATGTACACTGTTAAGTCAGATGCTCTTTAGTGTACTTAGATACTCTTGGGGCAGTAATTGCTCAGTGGAGTATTGATGGGAAGGTTGTGAGTTCAAATCCCAGGACTGTCAAGCTGCCACTGCTGGGCCCTTGAGCAAGGCCCTTATCTCTTAACTGCTCAGATATATACATGAAATAAATGCAAGTTGCTCCAGATAAGGATGTCTGCCAATTTTTGTAAATGTAAATACACTTACTCTTCACTCACCTGCTCACAAGATCATTCTTGAGCAAAAGTTGATGCCTGTGAGGAGTTTTCAATGTTCTTCCATGCCAGCATGGGCTTTCTCTGGGTTCTTCAGTATCCTCTGAATTCAGTATTCCAAAAAATGGACTACTCTAAGTAACTCTACACCTACAATGTGATTTATATGGTAGGATTACATATAAACCTATAATAAACACCACACTATACAGCCAACGGTTTGCGGACACCTCACCCTCACACCCATATGTACATGTTTAACATCCTGTTGTAGAATCATTTGTTCTTATAATAAGCTCCATTCTTCTGAAAAGGGTTTCCACTAGATTTTGGAGAGTGGCTGTAATCATTTAGCTACAAGAGCATTAGTGAGGTTAGGTATTGTTATTTGGGGTGCAGTCAGTGTTCCAGGTCATCCCAAAGGTGTTCAGTGGGGTTGAGGTCAGGGACAGGACACTTGACTTTTTCCAGTCCAAGCTTGGCAAATATTGTAAAACTCACTTTGTGCACAGGAACACTGTCACTTTCACACTTGTAAAATAAAATCGTAATGCTTCGGCAATTCTACACAATTGTGTGCTTCACGATTTGTGGGAACAACCACATGGACACATAAAGGGGTAGTGGTAGCCCAATAGGTTAAGGCTCTGAGTTGTTGACAGGAAGACTGTGGTCCAAACCCTACCTTTGGGTCCTTGAGCAAAGCTCCCAACCTCCCATTTCATCATGGCTGACCCTGCGCTCTAACCCCAACCCTCCAAGGATGGGATATGCAAAGAAAGAATTTCATTATGCGCAATGTATGCATGACAAATAAAGGCTACTTGACATGGTCAGGTGTCCATTTGCTTTTGGTCATAGTGCATATAGTGAGTAATGCAGCTTTCTCACATTTGTTGTGTTCCTTCCTCTAGTGCAAATTCCTTTAAAATGAGTTAATGATGTTGATCTGTTTCTCCACAGCGGAATTATGAGACCTGGTTTAAACGCTATTTTAGGTCCTACAGGAAGCGGCAAATCTTCGTGAGTACAGTCTCTCTTTCAAATTTTAGCTAGGATTACTTGCTCAGGATAAAAAGAAAAAGTATTTCCCTAGAAGTTTTGTTTCACTCTTTATTCTAAATTAGATCACAATCTTTTGCTAGTTAGATACAGGACAAACATTTGCATCCCCATGGTTTTGGATTAGGTTATATGGGGAAAGATTATATGTAACTTTATTTTATCTAGACATTTATCTCTAAAGAAGAGAATTACAGGTATAAAGGTAAAACATGGTCATGTGGGTTATCAGAAAATATTTATATGGCATTTAGAAAAGGAATAAATTGAAATGAAAAATGAAAATTTGTCAATTTTTTTGGTTTTGATTATTTGTCTTCTTAAATTGCTCTTACATAAACCTATTAAATGTATACAAACCTTTGTAGAACACTGTATATAAAGTCCATTCATCCTACTCCAGAGCTGCTAAAATGTGTTTTATTTGATATGTACTGTATGTGGTGATCATTTCTGTTTTGTAATTGTCAGGTTTTTGGATGTGCTTGCAGCGAGGAAAGACCCCTCAGGTCTCTCTGGTGAAGTCCTGATCGATGGAGCTCCACAGCCATCCAATTTCAAATGTCTCTCTGGCTACGTTGTACAGGTTCAACAAAACACACACTGAAAAAAAAAAGAAAATTAAAAGGAAATAGCTTAAATAGAGTTGATTTTATCTTTAACATTTCTCATTATATGACTACAAGCTGTTCTAATAGTATTATTAAACCTATTATTAACCTAAGTATTGAATTTTAATTACTAATAAAGATCGAAATGGTCTATACATGTTGGCAGATTATTTTTGCATTCTTTCTAAAAAAAACAAATTCTTAAAATAAGCAGCATGAAATTAGTTGACAGTTAAAATGTCGAGAAATAAAACTCGACAATAAAATAAAAATCATTTTAATTTTTTTTAAACACATTTTTAAAACTCTACTCAAAGTGTACAATAAAAATGACTAACTCAGCAGTAATTCAACAGGCACAAGACCGAATAAAATAAACGAACATAATAAGACAAGATAAAGTATAACAAAGTGGTCTAATAAAATAAGAGAATGAAATATTTAAAAAGATAATCTTCTATTTAATTATGAAATAATAATAAAATATTTTTATTTAAAATATAATAATAATAATAATAATAATAAAATAAACTTCTGTTTGTTTTATCAGTGTCTACTAAATCTGAAATAAATGTTTGCCCTTATAGGACAATAATCAACAATGACATTGTGTAATGAAGAACAGAACTTCACATCCTAAAGTGTTTTATTCCTCTTTTACCACAGCAATTTGCCAGTGCTAACAATGTTGTATTCATTTTCTAAGAATTACACTTTTTGTCAGTTCATTGTTATATTTAATGCTGTGGAAAGTTCACGAAACAAAGGAGTCCCTGTTATTCACTCTTTTTTTCCCTTCAGACTTGTTACTGAGGAATAGAATTCTATAGAAACAATAATTTATGACTTTATGTAGAGTAAGAGCAGCTCTGATAGAATATTACTCTATACCTTCTGACCAATCAGAATTCTACAGTGCTGTGGTATAATGAGACATACCACATAAATCAGCCTGAGTCAGATTCTATGTATGTAATATATATTTTTATATTTTTATAGTTTATTACTCTCACTGTGGTGTTTGTGTGGACAGGACGACACAGTAATGGGCACTCTGACCGTGCGGGAGAATCTACGCTTCTCGGCTGCGCTCCGTCTATCATCCTCCATAAAACAGAAGGAAAAGGAGGCCAGAGTTAATCGTCTCATTTCAGAACTAGGCCTCAGTAAAGTGGCAGACAGAAGGGTACTTACACACCTGCATTGTACATCTACTTACATGGAACAGAGCTGTACATATAGAGTAGTATAAATCTCTTTAAATGTGCAGGTGAGATAAAAAACATCTGGATAATCCTGATACTGATAATGATAAACAAATCCCATGCCTTATCAGTCTTTGGTGTAGCAGAGATGATTGTTTTACTGCAGAATGGCTAATTAGTAATCTGAATAGTTATCATGAATAGAACTTACCCAGCATGCACTGTGATTCAGGTGGGCACTCAGCTGATCCGTGGCATCTCCGGAGGCGAACGAAAGAGGACCAGTATTGGTATGGAGATGATCATTGACCCGTCAGTACTGTTCCTGGATGAACCCACCACAGGCCTGGATGCCAGCACTGCCAACTCAGTTCTACTGCTGCTCAAACGGTCAGCGGCCATGCTGCTTCTCCTCACTTTCACTGTTTTCTCGGTTTGTTTATTGATTTGTTACCACAACACTAATGAATTCTCTATTCTGATATTCTGAGACATGCTATAGTCTCTATGTTATAGATAGAATAATCACAGTAATGTTAATAGATTAATACCTAATTGTGTTGTTTGAATAGTTATGTAGGTAGCTGTTTTGTTTTCCTGTCTTCAGAATGGCCAATAATGGACGTACCATTATCATGTCTATCCACCAGCCACGCTACTCCATCTACCAGCTCTTTGATAACCTCACACTGCTGGTCAGCGGCAAACAAGTCTACCATGGACCGGCCCACAAGGCACTAGACTACTTCGCCAACCTTGGTACGTTCAGAAATACACACCCACAGATGCATATCAGATCATAACTAACATGGTGAAATTGTGACATTTTCTACTATGTTAAGTTTATAAAACTGTAAACTTTACTGAACTGAAATAGAAGAGAACTGCATTTAAAGGTAAAATAGGAAAGATTTGTTTTTAAGTAGGTTTCAAAGTCTCTGCTTCCAAGATATACATTGGCCTGTAGATTGTCTATAAAATGACTAATGGGAGGCCCATCTAAACACAAACAAATATTCCTGCCCAGAAGTTAGTTTCCCAAATTGGTTTTCTCAACCATGTTATACTTTTTTCCTAAGGTTATGACTTAATCCATTATTTTCTGTCATATTCCACAGGTTATTTCTACATATACAAAACCTATTGCACCTTTAAATATTCCTTTCTGACAAGCAGAGCTGACATTTTACAGAAATTTACGTGCGTTTCTAATTTAAAACAAAAGATTTCCCAGCAATGGTGAAAGGTGTTGGGTGATACAATGATACTTTTGCATATAGTTCCTCTGGACTTTCCCAACTCTATGATGTCTGCTTGTGATGTTGTGTTCCAGGTTATGAATGTGAAGCCCATAACAACCCAGCGGATTTCTTCCTAGATGTCATCAATGGTGACTCTGTTGCTGTGACTACAGCCAGGCTGCAGATTACAGAAGGTTTTCATTTACATTTCTTCACAGATGCTTTTTCCCCATGTGACCTTGCAACTGCAGAAAATGACATTATTTAGTAGCTTGTTTAGGGCCAAGAGTCATGAGTTTGAATCACATACAAAACTCATGACGTGTTGAATCATAGCCAGATTTCCCTCTGGTCTACCACCATCATTTTGGGTTTCACAGATTTTATTGCTTTAATGTCAGGTTTTGGAATCCTTGGGAGGTGTTCAAAGGCAGAGTTAATCCAAAATGCTGGAATAATTAGATTAGTGGTTAATGTGAAAGACCTTTTCATGCCTAGCCATAGTTAAGCCTCATGGAACTGTCACTACTTTCAAATATGTAGATTTATTACACTTAAATATTACTATAAGCCTATTGTATCAATGTGACAGGTTGTAGTGGTGGCCCAGTGCTTGCACATGGATTACCCACAGACCTCTGCAATATTTAGTTACTTGCTTTGTTCCCAGTGACCATAAACTGGCCACCACTGGTTCCAATGACCAGTCAGTGATTCCCATTTTTTCCCAATTCTAATATTCTGTGAATATGTAAACATAGTCACACTATTGCTTGTTATTAATTGCTAATCGGATCCTTCTCTATTGTATTCTATGCTCCTCTCCAATGTCTACTAAAAATGCAACACATTTAAATGATCATGACAATTCAATGAGTATTCAAATTCATCATCAGGGGACGTTTAGCAACTTAAGACAATGCCTTGGCTAATTTTTTCAGAAAAGAATTACCATCTGAAGCTTTTCGCATCTGATTTCTCTCTTCATGGGTAAATATTTTTTAATAAATGTGACCCTCTTAAACAGTCGGACTGTATTACTGATACATTCAGTAGCAAATATGTCTTCTCACAGTCCTGTACGATCCTGTGATGCAGATATAGAGTTTGAAGACTCTGGAGACACAAGACAGAGCATTGAAGAACGTCTGGTGGAGGAATACAGGAAAAGCAACGATGCCCAGGAAACCAAGGCTGAACTGGAACGTATCATGAGGGGCAAAGAATACAGCACTAAACCCAAGTTCCGCACCATCACCTACAACTGCGGTTTCTTCCACCAGCTACACTGGGTCGTGAAGAGAACTTTCCGGAATCTGGTGTTGAACCCCCAGACCTCCATTGCACAGGTTTGGACATCTGTAAAGTAGGTTTATGATGTTGTACAATATGGGCCATATTAAGAGGTGCCAATTTACAACTTAATGTTTACATTTAAATAAATTTTGTCCAGAAAAAAATCAATGAGAGAAAATGTGGACTGAGAAAGGACATCATGTTTTTTCCTCCTCTTTGCACTGAAATTTAAGACAGGTAACATAAAAGATTGAGACCATTTAAAATTTAAAGGAAAAAACAAATACAGTGATGTATGAATGAGAAGATGAAACAGCTAATAGAATTCTTGTATAATGCTAATATATTGTTGTATGAATAGAGCTGGCTGTAAATCCCATATTAATAAGTGCATTAACTGCTTTAATTCAATACTGACTCTTTAGGCTTTTTAATTATACCTATAATTATACGGAAAATATACTTTAGAAAATCTTGACATTATTTACAAATCATTTCATAAACATCCTAATCAGCTCTAACCCCATAAAAACATTAAGAATTGTCCTCAGTTGCAAATATTGCGATCTCGCTAAAATTCTAAGCCACATGTTAATCTGCTTCAGTCCAAACTTTATCCAACATCCTCTGAAAAATAAAAAGGAGACATCTTAAATCCATTCTTTTCCTGCATGCCCAAATCCACATACCATTTTTCTTCCTTACAGGGACATTATATGCTCATTAGCTACCAAATGCATCACAAAAACCTCACATTAAGAATCATTAACACTTAAACAGTCCCAGCTAATTGAGGCTAATACCCAAAGCTATGGAGCCAGCTATGCTAAGTGGATTTCCTCTTTCTTGCCTGAAGTGATATAATATGTGCCAGGGGGAGGAGGAATAGCTGGAGCAAAGCTAGACAGAGCTGGCCTGCTTATCACCTGACTGTGTGGCTTCCATATGCATATTCTATTTGCCCAATTAGCTCACTGAAGGAATGCTTTTGTGCCACCTAGTCACCTGTCAGCATCTGTACTTATTCAGGAGAGTATAGCTCCAAATTCAGAAGGTCTCTCAGACTTATTCTCACACTGTCATTTTAAATGCTAGTCATGCCTGATTTGAGTTGAACTGTCAGGTTTGATGTTCATCCTGTCCACACCCTACAGGTGGCAGTCTCCACTTTCTTGGCACTCATTGTTGGCGCCATTTTCTTCGGAGTGAAATTAGACCAGAGCGGCATACAGAACAGGTAAGTAAGGTAAACCCTTGCAAACACCCTCACTTAATATTCTGGTGTCCTTAGGTGAGGGGGATTCCAAGATGATGAAGGGTCTAAGATTCTAAGAGCCCAGAGTAGACCGGAAGCCTAAGGAGAACATACTGTATGAAAATTAGAATATGGTCCACAGCAGGGGTGTAAATTTCCTACAGACACTCTAATCCTTAATGACCTGAATAGACTGGAAGTTACAAAAATGGTAGTTATTAATGGTGGATTTGGGAACTTTGCAAGACTGGAGGGAAATGTGAACTGTCTATGATATGTAAAGTGTACTAACTGGTATATGCCACCAATTCATACCCAGGTAACCTTTTCCATTGACATTCACAATCACATTTATGGCATGTGGTAGATGCCATTATCCAGAGAGACTCAGAGAAATGCCATTGATGAATACATATTCCATTTCATTTATCCATCATTTGAAGACTGCCAGTGACTTGGCTGTTCAGACATTTGGGAGAAGTTCACGATCATGTAGGTCTCAGAGAGAGTTCTGATGTATGCTTTCCTTGTTTCCCCCAAAAGATGGTGGGATGTTGGGGGTTGAGTATTCTTTGTATAACAAAGTGCAGCATTTCCATATATACACCTTTTACCAAGTAGGTAGACTACTACTTAAGACCTGTCTGGTCAGGAATTTAGCTGGTTCTCAGGTGGTAGACTGCATGCTTCTGGCTGGTCTTCTCCCATCAGAAGAGTTTGTATCAGAAGGCCTCCATTCACTTCTTGGCAGTGCTCTCAAACATGTCCAGGTATGCCTTGGCATCATCCTGAGGTATCATTCTGGCACGGGAGCAGGAGCTTCACAAATGGTCTGCATGCAAGGTAGAAAAGACATTTTTGGATGTCTCAATCCGCAGCCTGCTTGTTGAACATGTCTTGACATTTCTGCTGCAGTTTGATAAGAGCCTAATGTTGCTCCTCCTGCATTCGGCCAATGACTTGGCTATCTGTGTGAGAAAGCTCTATTTGCGTCTGTTGTGTACTGAGCAGCTTCCAGTTTTCGGCACCAGTCTTGCGGTGACGATGCAATGCTACTCAAGAGTCCAACAGACCAGAGGTGATTGCACATGCCCGCTTTTATTTGAGTGCGTGCCATGGCCCTATACTTCAGAAACATGGAAAAAAGCAAAAGAAATAAGAAAGTAACTGGTGATCCATTGAAATTTGAAACTTAGCTTCTTTCCAGTTCTCTGGAAGCATCTCATCATATTTGATCGTTGATCTTGAGCTCAGTTTTCTGTCTCTGTATTAGTACCTCACTATGGAGTGTTCCCAGGTTAGGTGTTATAAATCGTAATAGCAAAATACAGTGTGCTACACTGCACCACTGATCAGTCCTGCATTTATTAGCAGACTTCTCATTTGTCACTGATGATGATGATGATGTGGAGGATCTAGCCCTTTATATTTTATATATGTTACATGTTTTCTGTTCAAACTAACTACTAACACAGTAAAAGCATGAGGCAGTAATAAGATATATAAAATACATATCTGTGTATTATTTATCTGTGTATATTATCATGTGAGGTTTTGCTTTCAGGTTCGGAGCTCTATTCTTCGTTACGACCAATCAGTGTTTCAGTACACTGTCAGCTGCTGAGCTTTTCATCACAGAGAGGAAGCTCTTCATGTGAGTGCGACATTACAAACACTTTCGCGGTGCCTTTCTGGATCTGTGTTTTTTATGTTTTAGTTATCTCTTATCTAACTGAGATACAATCCTGTCATTCTTTCATTTCTTCCTTCAGACATGAATACACCAGCGGCTACTACAGAGTGTCTGTATACTTCCTGTCAAAGATCCTGTCTGACGTAATCACTCTGCGTACCATTCCTGCCGTAGTCTTCACCTGTATTGTCTACTTTATGATTGGTGAGAAACAGCGGCGATGCATTTTAATGTAGAACCCATATTATGGGATGTCTTCTCACAGCAGCACCGTGTGTGTGTGTGTGTGTGTATGTAGGATTTAAGTCCACTCCATCAGCATTCTTCATATACATGTTGACGGTGATTCTAGTGGCATACACAGCCACAGCATTGACCATGGCTATCTCTGTTGGTCAGCCTGTTGTGGCCGTCGCAAACATCTTCATGACCATCACCTTTGTCTTTATGATGGTAAGATGGAAATGTTCAACCAGGAGAAAGTCAGGAGATTTTTTTGTTTGTTTTAATTCAGTCTTATGAATTTGTTTATGTATGAAACATATTACTGAGCCAGATTAATGAACCTTTTAGTTCCCATGTTTATTACATTTTCTATTCATCTCTTACATCAGTAAGAGCTTATTTCCTCAGCACAGTTATCTAACTCTAAGAAACTGTTTGTTTTTTTTTTGTAGATCTTCTCTGGTCTCATGGTGAATCTGGACACTGTCGTGGCCTGGCTCGCCTGGCTTAAATACTTGAGCATCTCACATTACGGACTCATGGTAACATTCGTTCTCACATAACACACAGAGAATATTACATGTGGAGGAAATCAGTGCTTCATATTTACCTTCACTGTCTCACACTGGCATGAGTCTCAGCTTCAGTCTCAGGTGCTCTGTCCACGGGATTCAGAGTGATTTCTATTTATCGAACACTTTTCTGGCCACAAGCTTCAGAACGTTGAAGGCTGCAATCTGATTGGCTGTTCTCACTTGCACTTCTGTGTGCAAAAAAAATGCTTTATTATTATATTAAAAAACTTTATTTCAGTTTTTCTTCCTACTCATTACATTTTCAAACACTACATCACATACTCCGATCAGGCATAACATTATAACCACCTGCCTAATACTGTGTTGGTCTCCCTTTTGCTGCCAAATCAGGACTCCACTAGATCCCTGAAGGTGTACTGTGGTATCTTGCACCAAGATGTCATCAGCCTTCATGGAGTCCCCACCTCGCAATTTACAGGACCTAAAGGATACTTACAGAACTTAAAGGACTTAAAGATCTTAAAGGATACTTTTGATAGATACTGACCACTGCAGACCGGGAACACCCCACAAGAGCTGCAGTTTTGGAAATGCTCTGATCCAGTCGTCTAGCCATCACAATTATGTACTTTAATAGAATGAGATATGTACACGTTTTTTACACAAGTCAGTGGAGTCAGGTGTTTGAGTCTTGCCTCCGTCCTGTGTACTCCAAGTTTGCATGTTCTTCCTGTGCTTCAGAGGTTTCTTTTAGGTACTCTGGTTACCTCCCAGAGTTAAAAGACATACACTGTGGGCTGAATGACATTTCTAAAATTGTCAGTAGTGTGTGTGATTGTGCCCTGTGATTGGACTGCACCATGTCCAGGGTGTCCCCCACACTGTGCCCAGAGTCCTCTGGATTATGGTTCTGGTTGCCCTCAACCCTGTGTAGGATACGTGCTATATAGAAAATGAATGAAAGAATAAATGAATGAATGAATATAGTCACTGGTATAGAATCATGTGTTTTTGACTGAAGCAGTAGAGGATGTACAGCAGCTATGGGAAAGATTCTGTGGGATGTTATCAACCATGTCAGTCAAACTGTGAAATCAGGACGCATTTAGTGACAAAATGTACCACGACAAATGCATAGTTAGTCATTATTTTCCGGAATGTTCTTTCAGAATGTACATTCAAAGGCAGAAATGTTGAATCTTCTCATTATGACATGCAGTGTGATGTTAATGATTTGTTTTAACAGGCTTTAGAGATCAATGAGTTTGTGGGACTGACTTTCTGTGAGAAACTCTATGAGGAGGTACTATTCAACACCACTCAGGGCATCGTGTATGTAAACTACACACACACACACACACACACACTTTGGCCATAAATGGCACACTTCAGGCATAACATTATGACCACCTGCCTAATATTGTGTTGGTCCCCAATTTTGCTGCTAAAACAGCCCTGACCCATCGAGGCATCTCTGAAGGTGTGCTGTGGAATCTGGCACCAAGATGTTAGCAGCAGATCCTTTTAGTCCTGTATAGGAGTTAAATGATACTTATAGTAGTTAAAGGATACTTTTGACAGATACTGACCACTGCAGACCGGGAACACCCAACAAGAGCTGCAGTTTTTGCTCTGATCCAGTGGTCTAGCCATCACAATTTGTCCCTTCATCAAACTCGCTCAAATCCTTACTCCTGTCCATTTTTCCTGCTTCTAACACATCAACTTTGAGGACAAAATGTTCACTTGCTGCCTAATATATCCCACCCACTAACAGGAGCCATGATGAGGAGGTAATCAGTGTTATTCACCTCACCTCTCAGTGATCATAATGTTATGCCTGATTGGTGTAAAGTCCGTTTCCATCTGACATGAGTGCTATTAAAGCCTTTTAAATGAAATCCTTTAAAATATGAATTTAGCACCAACCACTGGCTGAGATATTTTAATAATAATAATATCTGGGAAAACACGCTGATTACAGCCATACTTCTGTGTACAGCTTACTCAGTTTCAGTGTATAATTCTAATTAAATTGATAGAAATCATTAAATAATTCTTCGTGTGACACAAATGAAAAGCAATACTGTCTAGGATTCATGGAATCTTTTCCATCCGTAATCCGGATTCCAGTCCATTTAAAACTATTGCAGCACTTTCAACCCCTAATGAAATAAGTAGACAATTTTACAGCTTATGTTATGTACAATTTTTTAACATAGTCCTTCTTAAAAATGTCATGTTGTGCCTACAGCTGCACAGGTGAGCAACATCTCAAAGTGCAAGGAATTGACTACTCAACATGGGGATTATGGCAGAACCACGTGGCCCTCATAATTATGACCATCATATTCCTCATCATCACCTACATCAAGCTCAGGTTAATGCGCAAATTCTCCTGAGTACTGAGACACTCGTCCCTTGGACTTGTCTTTGCTGCAGAGACACTAGGTTCTTTTCTTTTCAGCTTGATATAGTAGATTTCCAGGCTATTCCCACATTAACACCTACAGCTTGTTCTGCATTTGGTCAGATTCCCAAAAGCTGCTAGTAATGATGAAGGATTTCATTTTAAATGATACAACTTCACGTAAACGATACCTTCAGGCCAGGTTTTCTAAGAAATTCACTCGGCAGCTAAATCCATAAAGCTATGACACAAAGTATTTAGAGCTAGGCTATTTTTTTTTCTATGTAGATTATAAATAATGTTTTAGTCAATTTAACATAACTGTAAATAGTGATGTGATGTAATATGTTGTATTCATGTTCACAATTCTATTTTATCAACACATAAAGCATCAGATAACATGCACATGAAATAATTTTCTCTAACTGAATCTCAAATTTGTGTTTATTCCTGATTATGTGTTCCTCTGTGTTTTGAAGGACTTTAACAGTATAAGGCATTTCTCAATAATAATAATAATAACCTCTGCTGCAACTCTCTTCACTTTAAGACCTATATATAAGCAAACAATTATTATTAACTATTAATATAGGTTTTTTTTCATTATCATGGTGATCCTGGCACACAGAACTCAGAATCAAGCGTTCCGCTCGAGCTCTCATATCAGCTTAATTATTTCATTTAATGCTCATGTTTTGCACGCTATATTCTCATGACACAGATATTCCTGTGGGATTTGTAAACATGAGCACACGGTCCGGACCAAACCGATTTAATCCTGCACTTCAAAGCGGACTAATCTGTTTTAATGTGGCTTAATCCCTCACTACACATCAGTCACACTGGAGATCAGCCTCACACAGACTTTTCACTCAGGAGTAGCTGTGAAAACCTGCATGACAAGGTGCCCCAATCCAATGTGCTGAGGTGATCACTGACCCAAGTTGGTCATTGCTATAATTGTGGACATGGCACTCTACTCCTAGCTCATCATCGTCACTGACTTATTTGACTGTCTAGACTGTCTAGTAGGAACATCATGGACTAGACACTGCTGTAAGGATGCTGATGAAGGAAAAAACAGTAACACTGACAGTAAAGAAAGTCCGGAAGAAATATACCCTGACATGAAAACTGCAACTTCAGCTATACGAGTCAAACAAGCACACCATAAGCTTCCCATGAAAGCAGATGCACTCCGGATTGAAGTTTATTTCAAAGTTACAATAGATTAAATAAATAAGTGACATTAATAAGGATTACATCACCAGGGATAACTTTTACATGAGAGAGCATGACGCTTGTGCAACTATATTAACTTAAAGCAACTACAAATGTGTGAAAAATTAATAAATACTTTGTGAAATATTGAGTGCGAGTCAATTTAAAAAATTGACCTTCATTGTATGATGCCTTCACTTAAATTAGTAACTAAATGGAAAAATGATAAATGTACACTTATATCATCCTTCAGTTTTTTTTTTTTTTTTAGCTGTTTATATACCCTGAAATGGAAGCTGTGTTGTTTTGGTGCTCTGCCTAGATGAAATTCTATCATCTAAATGTTTTTTCTCTCTCTCTCTTGTTTTAATGTAATATTATCACTTTCTTGTCACATTATAAGAATATAGAGGTGAGGCTATGGAGGTGGAGCTCCCAATCACAGCTATAGACACCATATTTTCCATCCAAGGAAGGCCAGTCATTGAAATATAAGCAGAGCGCTGTTGATGGATATGAGCTTCCATGTTGCGTTTCAGAATCAACCATTTCAGCTGAGCTACCAGCTCATCCACCATAACGTTTGGTACCAAGATTGTGTAATTTTCACAGCACTGAAGCTGGAAAAGTCATTTGCAGGCTGTTAATTGAAGCGTGATGCTGTTGTTGATCATCGGTTTTTGCGTTATCTATGGAAAACTAGACTAGATGACTAGTAACTTCTCCTTGCCGGGTTCCTTGGTGGTCCAGCAGATAGGATCCTGTAAAGTTGGCTGTTTTTGCTACAGGGGCACTGTATCATGTCTGACCCTACTCTCTAACCCGGAGAGGAGAGGAGAGGAGAGGAGAGGAGAGGAGAGGAGAGGAGAGGAGAGGAGAGGAGAGGAGAGGAGAGGAGAGGAGAGGAGAGGAGAGGAGAGGAGAGGAGAGGAGAGGAGAGGAGAGGAAAGGAGGAAGGTTAAAGAAAGAAATATAAATTTAAATGGGTAAAGAAATAAAAGAATTTCACTGTGATGAGCTTCTTCTAACTGTGTATCTTCAGCTCTGTCTGTCTCTCCATGTGACTGTCTTTAGCAGTGTCTCTCTTTTTCAATCCCAACTGCTGGTTCTGCTCCGTTGCTTTTACTAAACTGACTTCTGCCTCAACCTGTTTTTCTATCTCACCTTCCTGATTTATAATCTCACCTGGATTCTGTTCACTATCTCACCATCAAGTGTCATGCCTCAGTGAAACCCAGACGCTTTCCTGTCCCTGTGGAAAAACACCCAGGACTGTGAAAATGTGCAAATATTTTATTCTCAAACAATGCAGATGTTAAAAACAGTAATACTGATTAAAACATTCAGAAATACAGAGCCAAATCTCCAGAGCTGTTTGCTGATAGAAGTTCTGCTCTCACTGGAATGAGCTCACGTTATACCTACATACGTTGACAAATAGAAAAACATAGCGTCATAACTGAATCATACTGAATATCAGCCTTAATAAATGAATATAAAATACAAAAAATATATATATATATAAAAGTGTGGAGAAATGGTGTGTCAAAAGTATTGGCACACACAATATCTTGGTAAAAAATAAAGAAATTGGTACCAAAATAGTAAAATAGGAGTGCAGTATTATAAAAGTACTGATGCTACAGTACCAAAACTAGAGTATTGTCATCTAGATACTGACATAATATCATCTCAGCCCATGTCAAGAAAAATACAACTTCTGTGCTGAGTTTCTGGTGAGGCAAAACTAATATCAGCGAAAAGCTTTGCAACTTCAGCTATACGAGTCCAACAAGCACACAATAAGCTTCCCATGAAAGCAGATGCACTCCGAATCGAAGTTTGTTTTAAAGTTACAATCGGTATAAAAAAAAAATAAAAAGTGACGTGAATAAGGAAATACATCACATGGTATAGGTTTACATGAGAAAGCAGGACGCTCGTGCAACTATATCAACTTAAAGCAACTACAAACCTGTGACTAAAATCTGTTTTAATAACCAAATTACGGACTGAGAAAATGCTTGTGCTTCAATTACAAATACAAAATACTTTGTGTGAGTCCCTAAAAATAATAATAAAAATGACTGGACTTTGTATGATACCTTCACTTAAATTAGTAGCTAAATAGAGAAATGATAAACGTGCGCTTATAATATCCTTCATCTTGTTTTTAGCTGTTTGAAAAAAATCCAATATATATTGTGTATGATGATCATCATGTATTTCCTAAATGTTTTGGATAAATTAACTTTGCGTGAGGAAAGCATTTGGAATAAACGTATTCCATTTATGATATGTATTTTTGATTTATTTTTATAATTCGCCGATGTATATATAAAAATAAATATTACATTTAAATAGTTTCCAACAGGCTTTGTTCCAATGAGCTTTTTGTGCACTACAGTGTTTTAAACCCGATGTAGTGAGGATATCTTGTTATTAGTGAGCCATTTAGTCTAATTCTGTGTCGTTTTTATTCATAAACAATTATAAATACTGTCCAAAATCTTTTATTCTGATTACTCCTATTCATTTTTACCTAAAAATCAATTTTATTTTAAAGGTTATTGAACTGTCCGTGTATATGGTCATCATGCATGAAAGAGTTGCATAAAAAAATATATGAAGATGAGTTAAGATGGCATGTTTTCACCTGGATTATTGGTCAAAAGAAGGAATGTACTTTCAAACTAGCAACATAGAAAGATTTATAGGTAAAATCCCAAACATTAAAGTTTATGGTTAAGTGATAATATTGAGTGCTGGTAATTTTCTGTTTTAGAAAGAAGCAACAGTATGATATCAATTTTCATTCTCTCTGTGGCTGTACAGACAAATTTGTTTTTTATCTGAAAACGTATTAAATCATTTCATTTGAGGCCTTCAATTTAACAATGACCTTGTTAAAATACGAAGTAAATTACTTATTTAAATATACACATATCTTATGCATAAACCTAGACCTATTCTGCTTAGTACCTGGATTAAGCTGATTTACATTTGTGCCAGTGTACCTTAATTAATGATCAGAATACACTCCTGCTTAATAACTGATGTACCATTATATAGATAGTGCACTGTGAATGAAACTGCTTTAAAAAATACTGACATAAGGTGATCATTTAATGCTGGAATACTTAATAAAGCCACAGGACGGTAGAAGAGGTCTTAAACATGTCCAGCTCCATTGCTTCCGGTGTCTGGACCCTCAGTGGACAGTGAGGAGGAGGGACGGGTGCTGCGTGGGCGGGGCTGAGCACTAGCACCGACAGGAGTAGCCTGCTGATGGCTGACCTGAGAGATGGCGTCATCCGATTCCCAGCGCTCGAGCTCCTCTCGCACCAGCCGCTCCATCTGCTCCCTGTGAACCTCTGTATCTTTGCCCATCCTTTCATCCTGAGAGAGAAAGAAAGAGAGAAAGAATACAGAGTAGGGACAAATTAGGGTGTATTTTCATGAATGTGCAAGTAAGGAAATCTGGATATAAATAGCAAAAATTCTAAAAGAACCCCCATAGCACTCTGGAGCCATCCAGCTTGGCCACACCCCATTATCTTTCTAGAGCCATCCAGCTTGGCCACACCCGCTTAGCTTTCGGAAGTCATTCACCTTGGCCACACCTCCTTAGCTCTCTGGAGCCATCCACCTTGACCACATCCCTGTAGCTCTCTGGAACCATCCACCTTGGCCACACCCCATTATCTCCTAGAGCCATTTTGCTTGGCCACACCCGCTTTCAGCTTTCTGAAATCATCCACCTTGGCCGCCCCCTTCAGCTCTCTGAAGCCATCTGCCCTGGCCACACCCCTCAATATACTTCTTTCACAACCCCTGAGTTGTAATCATGTACTTTGGGATAGCTGTGATGTATACAGTATATACTTGCAACATACTTGTCACTGATTTGTGGAAAACTTTCATATCATCACGTCTTTAAGGTGAAGGCCTCACCTCCATGATACCATCCAGCAGTCTGCTAAGGACCTCCCTCCTCTTCAGCTTGGCTCGTTCCATGGCCTCCAGCTTCACAATGACCGCATCAATCTTGGACACGATACTGCCAATCGAGTGTTCCATACGGTCCACCCTCCGCACCACGCTGAGAACAGAACACACTTCTCACTAAGCATCCTCCTCCCAATTGATGCATCACAAACCTTCATATTTGACTTATTTCAGTCAAGCAAAATTGAATTAATTGATTCTGTTTCCTTGAGTCAGAACAATCTCATACATCAAACATTTAATATGAGTTGATATGATTAAGATATTCTGTTAATATATTTGTCTCTAGGCCAGAATGAGGAGCTTACACTTGGAACTCCTCGTAGGACACACCCCCAGAGCTGCTGCCACGGCGACGGGAACTGTGTCCACTGTCCTCATCGTCATCCTCCTCCGAGTCATCCTGGCCACGGGAGAAGCTCCGCCCACTCAGAGGCCTGGGCAGCGAACTGCGTTCCAAATCCAAGTCCTCCTGGCGTGTGTGTGAGAGACACTGAGCATCTGTACAGGTGTGTGTGTGTGTGTGTGTGTGTGTATTCTTCTAAATTAATAACCGACTTTTTCATAAAGCAGCAGTTCAGTTTTAAATTAGAAATGACCATAAATATAGTCAATCAGCTGTTTGGGAGTTTCTAGCTAATAAGTAATAGTAGTTTATAGTTACCAGTTTAGCATTAGCATTTCTTTGTATTACAAAATAGAACAGTAATAAGTAAGGATTTAACCATTTTAAATATCTTAACTTCCTTCTAAATTTCTCCTTCTTCCAAAACCACAGGCCTTATCTATTAATCTTTCACTATAGACAACTGTAAATGTTTTCATAGATTTGTGCTGGCGTTAATAAATGCCAATCTGCGGTAATTTTCCATGCAGTGCAGCTGGTTTACATTTATTGATGCTCACTGAGCTAAAAAGCACAAGCGTAATCTAAATTGTGAAGGAGTGCCTTGTAAGCGCAGCATGCATTAAATCATCCAGTAATGCAGCTCAGCCACCGGTTGTCACGGACAGACACTATCTCTTCCTGCTTTTATAGAGTGCTACTTCTTTTGTCCTGACTGAACTAATCTTATTTGTCTTACTTCATGGATTTGTTTTGGAGTGCCTTACTTCAAGTTTCATTCATGTGCCATTGAAATAAATAAGCTATTTAAAGTTGTGTAATCTGCACTAGTTTAAATAGCTTAAACTGCAGGAACTCACCTGTTATATGATTTGATATTAACCATTAGGGGTGTGTCTTCCTCATTAATTCTCATGATATGTCATTCGAGGAGTGAGTTTAATCGAAAATCTCATGTCATAGGATATGCATTTTCGGAACTAAATTTAATAAATATCGCTGTTCTTAAGAAAAAGTCATGTCCTGTGGACGATTTACAAATAAATTCATAAATCAGGCCCATTAACTTTCCATGTACTCACTCTCTCTTTCTCCAGGTCATCCCTCATCTGCTGGTGTTCGTGCTCGGTGAGCTCCTGGTCTCCATCCAGATCGTATTTGGCAAAAATGGCTTCAATCTCGGCGTCCGAATGACCCTTTCTACGAACACACCAGCACAAATATATCAACCGTGTGGCTTCATCGTCCTTAAGAATATTCATTAGGCAAAGTTTTAATCACCCTCGTAGGTCCTGCCGGAGCTCGTCGAAGTTGAGTTTCCCTCCTGCCTGACGAAGGCTATCAGAGATGTCATCCACTGCCGTCTTCCTCAGCCTCAGTTTCACCATGGCCTTGTGGTAGCCCTGAGGAAGCATGCCAATGTCTAGTTTTTCAGCTATTTAGGCTTTCTTACATTAATGGAAAGCCTATGAGATTTTTTTAAATACATAATGAATGCCAGATACAAAGGCAATATATAAATCACATGATTTTCATACCTTTTTAATAAGGTCTGTAATCTCCATTTCAGATCTCTCCTGTGCCATGTCAGCCTTCACCTCTGAGTAAGTGTCATTGATGATGGCTAAGAACATGTTCTGTAGAAAGAAACGGGGAATAATTAACAAAAAATCTCATTACAGAAACCAGTTGTTTCTATAGAATTACTGTAATATTTATACACTTTATGGCTAAAGGTATGTGGGCACCTTGCCATACACCCGTATGTGATTCTTCTTAAAACTGTTAATACAAAGACTGAAGCCCACAGCTGTATAGAATGTCTTATTATGCTGTAACATTACAGTTTCCCTTCACTGGAACCAAGAGGTCCAATCCAGTTCCAGCATGACACTGTTCCTGTGCACAAAGCAAACGCCACGAAGACATGAACTGCCAAGGTTGAAGTAGGGTCCTGACCTCAACCCTACTAAACAGCTTTGGGATGAACTGGACCACTGACTGAAACCTGACCTCACTAATGCTCTTGTGGATGAATGAACACAAATCCCCACATCCAAGCTCCAAAATCTAATGGAAAGCCATTCCAGATAAAGTGAAGCATATTATAAAAGCACTTGAGGTCTAAATCTGGAATGGGATGTACAACAATCACATATACAGTAGGTGTGAAACTTTTGGCTATATAATGCATGATCAGAAATGATGGCAGATCTCATTTTAACCTGTGTTTGTGTGCACTTAATAGGCTCTTCCTAAATGTAAGAATTATTTTTTTTAAATGCTGCTTTATATGTGGTGTTAGATTAAGGCAAAGTTGCTCTCTACATTTGCACGCATGTAAAGATGTTTGAAACGTTAAAATACACTAAAATATAGACTAATGAATTTCCTGAAATAGACTTGATCCAATTTAGGATATTAAAGATTTTTTGGAAACTAATGAAGCCCAGTGGACTCCATTTCCTTAAATAACCCTCATTAATCTAGCAGTAGTCATCTCATTTTTTTTTTAGTTCACTTACCAATAGAATCATGAACATGAAGAAAACGAAGGTGGTGAAGTAAATCGGTCCCAGGACTTTGTCGGCCTCCTCGATCTCTGAGAAGTCAAAGTCTCCTAGAATGATCCGGAACTGTGTGAAACTGCACACAGGTGATTAAGTATGTGAACTTTAGTAATCCATTTTTTAGTGAATTAGAAGATGATGATGAAGAAGAACTAAAAAAGGTTATAGTTTTAGGTTATACGTTTTAAATGGTAATTGTTGTTGTGTCTTTTGCTGCCTTCTTGGCCAGGTCACTCTTGTAAAAGAGATTTTTATACTAGTTACATAAAGGTTACTAACTAACTAACTTTCTCTATAACATAAATTGAGGAATGTCCGACTTGGATTGATCAAATGATGTTGATTGAATGGATTAAGCTGAGGGTTATAAAGTTGAAGAGAGAGAAATAAGTGGCAGCTAAAAGAATGACTGTTTACAGCTACTATAATGTAAGTAACACTAGGAAACACCTAACATAACATGGACCTCTACAACATTAAACGCAAATACAAATGGATAAAATGTGTCCTTTTAAAAAATGCTGTGTTTTAAGAGGAATAAAACACTTGGATGTTGCATTCTGAGAGAACATGCTTAAAGAAACAGACAGACTCCAGATTAAGGGTCTCTTGGACTCACATGCAGGCTTGGAAGGTACTGAAGTCGTTGAGTTGTGTCCCGAACACCAGGTATGCCAGCTGTGCGTATGCTAGAAACACGATGAAGAACATGATGGCGAATCCCAGCAGGTCTTTAGCACACCGGGACACTGTGCTGGACAGCTGGCTCATAGTCTTATTAAAATTGACGAACTTAAATAGCTGCAGAAAGGGCAACAGATTTTATTCCTCATCCAGTTGAACATAACTGTAAAGCACATAAACAGTGAACAGATCCACAGATAAGAGGCTCACTTTGACCCAGGCGAGGAAGACGATGATGGCGGCCAGGTTGTTGAACTGGACCTGTAGCCGAGCGAGAGGACCGAAGTTCGGGTACGTGTTGTGGTTTTCCAGCAGGAACTTCAGCCTGCTGTTGACCACTGAGGTTCTGTAGATGTTCATGATGATGGCAGGCACGCTCAGCTATGAGAGATATTTCGAGAGGAATTTGCAGAATTATAATAGAGCATTCTCAAGCATGCATGTAATTTTATATGTAATCCTATGGGAAATGATGGATTTTTGAAAAAGAGCTCTGGTCACAGTGGGGATTAGAGTTCAGAAATGTGCAGTGACGTCAAGAGCTTGTTTACCTCCGTACCATACAGGTTGCATATTCAGAAGCAAGTAAACATCGAGGACATGATTCTGGTGAAAGATTTGTCTTGCTAGAAAGTGAATCTTAGCAATGACAAATATTTATTTGCCAAGTTTCCAACCTTGCAATGCAACTAAAAATAACTTTGACTAGTAAACGATCTGATGTTGCCTTTTAACTGTGGAGGTTTACAGTCAAGTCCCACAAGCAGCACAAATTCTACTTATTTTCTGCGATCAGTGATACAAAGGTATACCAAATCTTTAATACAGCTGAATTATTGATTTTTGATCTTAATTTTATAGTGTATAGATTTTTCCCACAAAACCACTCTGGGTTCCCCCCTTCTCCAGTTTCTCCAGTTTATATCTACTAAAACAAGCATTCTATCAGTCTCTTGAGGGTTTAAAGCAAAAACAAACTCTGTGATATTCAGAGGACCTTATACTTGTTCAAAATTACCACAGATCTTATGCAGATATGAGCCAAGACACACTGTGTCATAAACACACATTCAGTCAAAACCCTCTTCATGTGTGTGAATCATGAGAATGGCTATCATAAAAAGCAATTAAATACGATTCTTCACTGGTCAGAGGTTAAAAGAAGAATCTTGTGTTTACAATTTTGCCAATTTTCGGCAAAAAAAGGACAAAGAGCTGCATCAATTTTTTAAATAGCTTCAGCAAAATCAAGCATTTTTGGCAGTACCATTACTATGAGCACATCCAGGCAGTTCCACAAGCTTTTGAAGTAGCGCAGGCGATGCAAGCGGATCTCCAGCACCTCCTCCACCAAGTAATACAGCACGAAGAAGCAGAAGATGACCTCACACAGCCCCACAAAGTGGTCCCAGCTGGACACATAGCGCACCAATCGCACAGTCTGGAACTGCCACGATGTCACAGCGCCCCCTGTGGCTGGAAACTCCACCAGCAATCTGTAAATGACAAATTACTCTCTAGGATGATGCTATTAGTTTGAATAATATTTGCATACTTGAAGGTAAAAATCCAGATTTGAATGTTTAAAATAGTTTGTTTTATTCAGGCTTCCTTAAAGAAACTGCCTAGAATAATTAGCATTACTTTTCCAGCTCATTAGCATATCATGATAAAAGACATAGTCACAATGCACTTGACTGAGATATCACTGGATATCATGATAGCTTTTTGTAACTTACTATTTTCATTTTTAAATAATGATCAGAATAATAAACCTTGGCATGAGCCTTAATTTAATTTAATTTTTTTAAATTGATTTAACAATTTATATATATATATAATATATGTGATATATATATATCATGATATAATATATTTTATTTCATATCACTCACTCCTAGTGTCATATATCACCCAATCCAAGTGTTTTATTCCTCTTAAAACACAAAGTTACTCAGGTTTGGGTGTTTTACTTTGCCATGGTTGCTATGGTGATATGAACATCATATCAAATCACCAGTTAGAAGGTTAGAAGACTGAAGAACAAAAACGTACGCTTGCCTAAACCTTTAAATTAGATAAATAATAATTTTAATTAATTTAATACAATGTAATTCAGCTCAGAAGTTCTTTTTGCTGTAAGTTAAACTAGAAGATGTTTCTTGTAATAAATTGTTCCATCTACTTGTTCCCAGTAGCTATATTCCTGAATCTGAATCAGATTTAACAAATCACGAGCCAACTTTCACTGCTGTCCTGTGGGTCTGTGTGTACCTGATGATGCAGAAGAGGTTGATGTTGCCGTTGTAGACAGAGAAGTCGAGGAACACGGCTCTGGTGCCTCGATCCAGCCACAGGTTGGCCTTCAGCTCCTGCAGCTGTCTCTCAGACTCATCTCTGGTGCGAGACAGATCCTGATAGAAACCTCCTCCTCTATATGTGGCCACTTCACCTGAGTAGCTGCTTTCCCCGAGGCTGATTTCTTCAGAGTACACCCACCTGAGACACACACACACACTCATACTTTCCGTTTCACAGAGGTGTAATATAGTCTATACACCTGCTTCTCATCGTATAAACTGTGTCATCAGTTTGTGTTTAGCGAGACAGGGTTCTTACCTACTTGTGTACATAATATTCTGGCATTTGGCAGACGCCCTTATCTGGAGTGACAAACAATTTATCCCATTTTACACAACTGAGCAATTGAGGGTTAAAGGCCTTGCTCAAGGGCCCAGCAGTGGCAGCTTGGTGGACCTTGGATTGAAACTCACAACCTTCCGATAGTCCAGCACCTTAGCCACTAAGCTACCACATTCCCCCCTAAGACTTTTTGACGCTTTTAATTATAATTAAACTTTCAACAGGGATCTATTCTTCTTGAATTCTTACTATGGGTTAAAACTTGTCAGATAATCTACACATTAAAATGTATCCCATATAACATAACCAAAATACTGTATTATACACTTCATTATAAACACTGTGTGTGTTTTACGTTCTCATTAAATGTTGTTGTTTTTTTGTCTTACGCAGTGCTGTTTTTCAGTCCAAACGATTTCTTGTCCTCGAAGGCTGCTGCGTAGACTCCGTAGCAGTCGTACACTTCGTCCTTCAGCTCCTCGTGAACAGGACACGACTCGTTGAGAACTTTGACCTGGCGCAGACGCGGCACACCCAACAGCAGGTTCTCGTAATAGATGAGGCTCTGGTTCTCCGGCAGGCTCTTGTTATTGTACCACACTTCCCAGTACATCCCGTTTAGGAACGGTCCCTCTGTGTACTGAAATGAAGCGCTTACTTTGTTTAGTGATCACGTGTTTAAAACAATAAATGATTAATAATGTGCGCAAAGATGTTTAACTCAAATGCAATACACAGGTCTTTACCTTCCAGAAGTCCTCCATGGTGGAGAGGCTCCTGAAGGTGGTGGTCTCGCCGCTTGACAGTGGTGTGTCCAGGAAGAGCTGAGACATTACTTTGGTGTAGTAGTACATGTTAGTGCTCACCATCCCGTATGTTACTGAAACACAATCAGACAAAACAGAGATTCCTATAAATTCATTTTCCCATCATTTTTTTGCTCATATATAGAACTGGAATGCCATAAAATGTGTAGTTTTTCTTCACAGGCTTGGTATTGTTCTGAGCAAGCTTTGGGAGTATTTCGTTTCTTTCCGTTTTTGCTCCCTCAAAGCCAGCCTAGTGTGCTGAAATACTTGTGCCAGGAAACTGCAGAACAATTTAGATGGAGCCAGACTTTTGGACCAGTGGGCAAAAAACAGGACCATATGGTATCCTTATTACCAACTCTGGCTGCTCAAATCCTCATGTGTCTGATTGCAGGTAATCAACTGGAAAAATGCAACTGTAAGTCATCCTGCTGCTCGGTAATTGTTCGTCTAGTTCCATTCGTCTTCAGACAGGTCTGAGATTTTGTGCTCTCATCACTGTTCAGACATGGCACAGTTTGAGAACTCCCATAAAGCAATCATGTAGGAGAGTCCAGTTATGACCACACAGAGGTACATACACCAAGCCAATGACTGAATCCCATGCTACGCCTTTAAAGACCAGTGATATTAAAGGGAATTATACTACATGGCTTCTGAGTTAATCAATAATCAATTTTATATTATCGCGGCTCTGAAAGGAGTTCCAGCTGCAAGGCAAATCACCGGATTATATATACACATTTTAGCATTTTTACAGTGAGAAGTTGCAGATAGACTTGTATGGTAGACTATCTGCATAAACAGATTCCCCACGTCCCCATCAATGAGCCTTGGCCACCCATGACCCTGTCACTGGTTCACCACTGTTCCTTCCTTGGACCACTTTTGATAGATACTGACCACTGCAGACCGGGTGTTTCACTTACAAATGCATAAGGTGATGAGGAAAAGCACATAGGTGATCATCTCTCTGAGAACATTCTTCAGGTACATCTCTCTGCTGCTGTCCCTCTCCTCCAGGAGACGTGTGCCCCACAGAACTGAAATCAGTGAAATCAGACTTTAACATCAAACTGCGGTATGTTACAATATTGGCAAATGTAATGATTCATAAACAATCACATTAAAACGTAATGCCGTGTCTAGGATGGTGCCTTACTTCCTAAAAACATTACAATATCGGTATTTGTGTTTTCTGCACCCTGTGTGAATATTTTATTTGTTTATTTGTATACTAATTAGCTGCAGTGCATTTTGGGATATTATGGCTGCACAGAATCAGGGTTCTCATGCTTACAAGGATTCCAGACTTTTCCAAACTTCCCATTTGGAAGCACTGGAATATCATTCTCCATTCACATATGGTATTAAAATTTATTTCAGGGGATCTGATCATGTCTTGGGGAGCTTTAAACATGGAGGTCAGTGACACAAATATAACACCACATAGGTTTTCTCTCTCATTAACACTAGGGCGTCCTCACAACATCTGCTAATTTAACAGCATCATGGGCCTAACCAGAAAGTCCTGCTGATCACAGATGTTCACTGAGCTATTCATGTTCTCTCACATATTCACATGGGTTTGCACCAGGTTCTCCAATGTCTTTTAACCATGCACACAGGTGACCTGGCTACTGTCAATTGACCAGAGATGGTAACGTGTATCTGAATGGTATCCTCCCTTGCATGGTGTCACCCATCCAAGGTGTGTTCCTGACTCGCACCTGAACAGGATAAAGTGCTGAAGATGAAGTGGAAACTAGAGATGTGTTTGGGAAATGAAAAACACCAGATTTAAACTTTTCCCATCTAGGATGTCTATTTGTAATAGATGCTCAAGATGGATTTTAATACCAGATGTGAATATCAGTGACAACAGAACACTCAAACTTTTTCCAGGTTTGGAAACTTGTGCAGTGTGTCCTTCTTAAATAGGACATTCTGTAATGAGGCTCAAAAAAAAAAAAAATCACTGATGGTGAGTAGTTCAGAAGGCATGCATTACGTCTGATTTTTTCCAGGATCCTCACTCCCCAGCTCGGCGGCTCATGATGAAGTCCATCAGCAGAAGGAGTCGGGTAAAGTCCCCGGTGGATGCGGGCGTTGCTCCCGCCGGGGAAACTCCCCAGTCCGCTGCTGCCACTGCTTGAAGTGTCGGATAAGGATCTCCGTCCCGGGCTCCAGTTTGCATCCAGGCCATCTTCAGGCTCGAACCCGGGGTTGTCCCGGCTCCACGCCTGTCTGGAGCTGGAGTTAGATGATGGAGAAGGCTGATCTTCCGGGACCCCGAGCCCCACTTCTCCCTGCGGCTCCATCCTCTCCATCTCAAGCCCTTCGGCCGGCGGCGATTTGTGCGCATGCGCAGAGCTCGGAGCTCTGGCTGCTTGACAACGGGTTCGACTAGAGCTCATTTGTCTAGAGCCCCCCTCTCTCTCTCTCTCTCTCTCTCTCTTTTTTCCGAGTTACGTTTTATGTTTATTTTATCGGTGTGACATTCAGAACAACAATAACTTGTGTCAGGTGAAAACTATATCAAACGTTTGCAAAAAAAAAAAAACAACAACACTAAAGTAACAAGCAAAACAATTTTGTGCGTCCGCAAAGTAACAAAGTATGTTATAAAGTTTCCAGCCACAAAACTAAGCCTTGTTAATATCACTCAAAAATACTACAAAATATTACAAAATATCACTCTTTACTGGTTAAACAGAAATCCGAAAAGAAGGGAAAAACTTTGTCCAGAAAACCACTTCACTCTGGTATGAAGGTAGCGTTAACGATTTTATGAGGAAAAATACTAATTACAAAAAAAACAAAACACTTAACTACACGCCTAGTGCATAAATAATAAACTCCACAGACTTTTCGGATGCCCAAGTCCTCCGTTATTTTGTCAAAAAGAGGTGAAACGCTCTTCTCGTCCCACATCAGCCATCTTGTTCCCACTAGTCTCCCCCAAAATTCTCCACGGCTCTGTCCCAAATACAGCACCGCCTTACTAAGTAGTAAGCATGCGCAGACGGTATGTCCAGAGAAAGTGACGTAGTGTTTCCATCACTATGTAGTGGAATACAAGGCGTTTGGGATACGACTCGTTTAGGAATCAGATTCGACCGCATATATGGCGTCTGCTTATGAACATCTGGAAAGGGCTTGTACTCTCTTCGTCATAAAAGAGAGATGATATATTTAAAGCACATCATCCTGCTTACATTTTTGGAGAATGCGATATGCAATTTCTTAAGAATATTGGATGCCTTTTAAATATATATAAAAACGTAAAAATAAAATAAAAATAAAGTAAAAATAAAAACTTAAGTTTAACAAATTAGCCAACAAAAATACCAAAAGGCGCTTTAGTTTTTTAGTACTACAAAAGGTGGAGAAAACATTATTGCATACACCATGAAGTGCACTTTTAGTGGAATTTTGAGATTCAAAGGTTGCATAACCTCCATGTTTGGCTTTTGCTGTTGCTACAGTAACAGCCATTTAGTTCACCCGCCCCCATTTCCTTGATTGGACAGGAATAATGAAGGACAGCCAATAGAACTTCAGCTTCCCTAATCTCGCTTAATGAAGCTATTAATTTTGCGACCAAAATTCCAATCATGAAGAAATCTGAATCATGAATCATGAAGAAATTCCAATCATGAAGAAATCATGAAGAAAATCTTATTTTCTATATACACTATATGACCAAATGTTGTTGTGCATACCGATACGTAGTTCTTACCAGACTGTTGCTACAAAGTTGGAGGCACATGATTATGGTTAAATGGGAACAAAACCATGAATCAGAATCTAGTGGATAGCCTTGCCATCAGAGAAACCTCTAACTTCCTACCATTATTTGGATTAAAGAGAAAGAGTATTAGACTTGGTATTACTTGGTTACTTTAGCTCTGTCTGTTTAATGGATTCTCAACATGGCTAAAAAAATAAATAGATTTTTTCCAGTAGTGTTATTTAATATAGAAAAAATGTTTAATTGTTCATAAGGCTAATCTTTCTGTAGGATTTATGAAATGGGTCATCTAATTTCTAAAGGTCAGTAAATCAGAGCGTTTCCAGAACAGCAGGTCTTGTAGGGTGTTTCCAGTACACAGTGGTTAGTACCCACCAAAAGTGTTCCAAGTAAGAATAACCAGTGAACTGGTGACAGGGACATGGGCGTCTAAGGCTAACACCTACATAAGCATTGTTTCAGATCAAGTTTACCTCTTCATTGCAGCAGTATTCCCTTTCAGCAGGACAATGCACCCTGTCACACTGCAAAAATTGTTCAGGAGTTTAAGCACTAAACCTCTGAAGGTGTGCTGTGGTATCTAGCACCAAAACATTAACAGCAGAATCTTTAATTCCTGTAAGTTGTGAGGTGGGGCCTCCATGGATCAGACTTCATTTATCCCATGGATTGAGTTCTGGGGAATTACATTATGTTGTAGTCCATGTCTCGACAGGTCAGAGCTGTTATATTGGTACAAGGGAGACCTACACAGTATTGATAAAATGGATTTTATTGTTATGGCTGATATGTGTATAACCCTGCATACACTGAACAGGCATAACATTATGACCACCTGCCTTATATTGTGTTGGTCACCCTTTTACCCTGATTAGTCATGCACTGTGTATTCTGACACCTTTTTTTCTCTCAGAACCAGCATTAACTTCTTCAGAAATTTGAGCAACAGTAGCTCGTCTGTTGGATCGGATCACACGGGCCAGCCTTCTCTCCCCACGTGAGTCAGTGAGCCTTGACCGCCCCTGACCCTGTCTCCGGTTCACCACTGTTCCTTCCTTGGACCACTTTTGATAGATACTGACCACTGCAGACCGGGAACACCCCACAAGAGCTGCAGTTTTGGAGATGCTCTGATCCAGTGGTCTAGCCATCACAATTTGTCCCTTCGTCAAACTCGCTCAAATCCTTCCTCCTGCCCTTCTTTCCTGCTTCTAACAGGTCAAATTTGAGGACAAAATGTTTACTTGCTGCTTAATATATCCCACCCACTAACAGGAGCCATGATGAGGAGATCATCAGGGTTATTCCCTTCACATCTCACTGCTCATAATGATCAGTGTATTTTCCACGCCATTAAATTGCACTATTATGAACTTCTAATTATCTTATAAAGTCTATAAAGATAATGTTGGGGTGATGCAATAAAACACGACACGTCTTGACTTTTGGTTTTAGATTTCCGCTCACTCACTAGGTGGCGCAAAGACACGTAGGGAGGTGTTAAACGTCACTTCCTGTGACGTGGCGCAAACGTGTGACGCTCGCTTGCTTACTGCTGGGGCTGGTGTCGGCCGTCCATTACCAAGCCGGCTAGAAGAGGCATTTTTATTCTCGTAACTTGATAAATGGCAGATATGGAGACTTCTGCAACCTCGCACAAGAAACAGAAATTGAGCAACGCAATCCAGAACTGGGTGAGTAAAGCTTCTGGGCTGTTAGTATTACTGGTGCAGCTTACAGTGGAGAGATACTGTGTTACTGTAACAGTGGTCCATGTAACTAAAACTAAATACAGGTTGTTTACTTTAGCTACAATCCCTGGCAAATATAATGCAAGAGCTACATTTTCAGGGTGTTTACCGCGATTGTTAGGTAGTAACAAATAACAGATACGGCACTAAAATGTTTTGTTTAATAGCCGATCATTCTGGCTTGGTGAAATCTTACCTCAAACTAAATGAAAATAATCCATTCAAATATTGTTTTTCCTTTTCATGATTAAGTATAGGGCAAAAAACGAGAGAGAAAACAACAAAACATAGTTAGTACACAAAAAGGCTTTTTCACACTTATAATTCAATTCAATTTATTTTGTATAGCACCTTTTACAATGAACATTGTCTCAAAGCAGCTTTACAAAAGAAGAAAAACAGAAAGGGGAGGGGGAAATAAATAAGAATAACTAAATAACTAGAAATAAGAGTAAATCATTAAATTTAATAATTAAACTATTTTATCCCTATAATAAACTCCAGATGAACAGAATCTTGCTTTATGTTCCTCACTGCTCATACTTTACCTGGATTGCTGATTAATCTTGTGTATTTATAAATAAATGTTTCTCACTATACATTCCTGAGTTAACCGTCTTATTTGCATATCAGCAGTGATCAGATCAGCCCATGACCGCTTTTAAATAACTACACGTCTTTTGTTATGTTGTTAAGCCGAGACATTCCATCACAGCTTTGTTTCAGACTATAACTGTTTGGCAATGCAGAGCAGGGGAAAGTGGTGATAACCCCCACTTCTCAATCGCCAGTGTGAAACGTTCCTCTTCCTGGGTTTAAGCCTGGTGTGAAAAGCCCTTGTTAAGTCTGATTGCTCTGAGGCATGGACTTAACATATGAAAAAGAAATACTGTCCTCCATGCTGGGTCTTATTTTTTAAATCCTTTGTATCTTGGAGAAAATAAGAACCAGTATAGACAGATAGTTGAATAGAGGGATGGATGGATGGATGGATAGATTGATGGATGGGTGGATAGAAGGATAGCTGGATAGATAGATGGATAGGTAGATAAACAGATAGATGGATAGAATGATGGCTAGACGGATAGATAGATGGATAGGCAGATAAACAGATGGATGGATGGATGGATGGATGGATGGATAGATTGATGGATGGGTGGATAGAAGGATAGCTGGATAGATAGATGGATAGGTAGATAAACAGATAGATGGATAGAACGATGGATAGACAGATAGATAGATGGATAGGTAGATAAACAGAGATGGATGGATGGATGGATAGATTGATGGACGGGTGGATAGAAGGATAGCTGGATAGATAGATGGATAGGTAGATAAACAGAGATGATAGACGGATGGGTAGAAGGATAGATAGGTAGATAGATATGCTGGTTCTTATTTACTCTGGTGTACATAGGATGGACTCATTTCTTCCATAAATTTTCAGGTGGATTGAGATCAAAGGTGGCTTTTTGTTTCTATGTATACACTACATGACCAAATGTTAGATAGATAGATAGATAGATAGATAGATAGATAGATAGATAGATAGATAGATAGATAGATAGATAGGTAGATAGATGGATAGGTAGATAGATAGATAGATAGATAGATAGATAGATAGATAGATAGATAGATAGATAGATGGATGGATAGGTAGATAGATAGATGGATAGGTAGATAGGTAGATGGATAGGTAGATAGGTAGATAGATAGATAGATGGATAGGTAGATAGATAGATGGATAGATGGATAGATAGATAGATGGATAGGTAGATAGATATGCTGGTTCTTATTTACTCCAGTGTACAAAGGATGGACTCATTTCTATCACAAACTTTCAGACGGATTGAGATGAAAGGCAGCTTTGTGTTCTATGTATACACTACACGACTGAATGTTTGTACCCACCCACATGTAGTTCTTCCCAGACTATTGCTACAAAGTTGGAAGCGCACAATTATGGCTTAAACAAATCACCACAGCCATGGATCAGAATCTTGTGGATAGCCTTTCCACTAGAGAGACCACTAATTTCCCACTATTATGTGGATGAAAGTGTAGGAGTATTAGACTTGGTATTACTTGGTCACTGTAGTCTGTTTAATGGCTTCTCTACATAATCCAATCATGACTAAAAATAAATAGAGTTTTTATTTCCCAGTATAGACAAATGCTTAATTGTAATATCTTTTTGTAAGATTTATGGAACGGGTCTTCAGTGTAACTACTTTGTAAAGGTCAGTAAATCAGAGCATTTCCAAAACTCCTTTTCCTCCTCGAGCCGAGGCTCAATGCTTCATGAATGCTTCACTTTAGCCCACTTTAACCTGGTTTTCATTGGTCTTTTCTGTATGTAAATCCCATTTCATTAAGCCGACTTCTTACAGTTCTTTAACAAACCTTGACTCCTGCTGTTTCTGCACATTTGTTTTGCTATGCATTTTCTATTTTCAGTTTGCATTTTCTAACCTGACACTTTGACCTCTTTCTTGGTCTACCCCTTATGTTTTTCTATTCTTTCTTGTTCATACTGGCACTAGACACAGCTGACTGCAGACAATCGATACCTTTAGCCACTTTTTCATTGTTTCTATTGACAGTTCTCTTGGTGGGGTCTTGTTAACTTTACAGACAGCCAAGTCCAGTAGATAAAAACCCTCTGTGTTTTGAAATCCTACAGTAATGTTTGTATTTACAAGTTGGGAAGCCTTAATTATGATGTCCTGTGTTCAAGTCACTTAATTGGCTACCAAAAAACTAGAGCAGGGTTAATCAATTTATGAAGCTGCTATTGTTTCTTGCGTGCTTGTAAATAAAAAGCCTGGAATCAGCTTCTAAGATGAGTAAACATCCAGTTTCAACAAACTCCTGAAGCTGCATCCATTGATTTCCGCCATGTTTTCTTACTGACACGCCCCCAACTCGTAAACTCTTTTCCTTATAGAAAATCCAGAGTTTCCCATTCGAAAATATAACTTTGTGTTTTCGACATGACTTGAACACACTCTCTTTCTTTTCCTTTTTTTAAAAACCACAGACTGATTTGTATTTTTAGACCTTTTAGAAATCATTTGATTTAAAAATGCAAATAACAAGGTATTTCCATAATTTCCCCCCTAAGCAGTGATTGACAGTTAAAAAGTGTTGAGTCATATCCGTATTTTGTTGATATTTCCAAGAAGTAAAAATAGCTGCGTAACCTTCCTCCAAGTGGAAATAGCTAGTTCTGTTTCACTTTTCCTGTAAAGCTCTGATAATGAATTAAAGTAATGAACACTCGTCGTGCTGGAACAGTTTTGTGCCTCTTAGATGAAGGGAAGTGAAGTGAAATTATAACAATGCAGCGTCTGTTAAGTAACATATAAATGGGAAATACCGTGTCTATATTTACATGCCTTCAGGTGAAAGCTGAATGTCAAAGCTAGCTCAGTCAACATTACATTTATGACATTTGCCAGACACCCTTATCCAGAGCGACTTACTTTATCTCACTGAGCAGTTGAGGAATAAAGGTCTTGCCCACGGGCCCAGTGGTGGCAGCTTGGTGGTCACAGCCTTCCGATCAGCAGTCTGACACTGCCACTAGCCACTGAGTTGTCACTTCCCTTTATTATATATGCAGTGTCTTTACAATAAAGGAAATGGGGTTTGTCTCTTTCAGGGGATGCAGCGAGCTACTAATGTCACCTACCAGGCTCATCACGTGAGCCGAAACAAACGCGGACAAGCCGTCGGGACAAGGGGAGGCTTCCGAGGATGCACCGTGTGGCTCACAGGTATGACGGACTTTGAACTGTCAAATCTGTAGCAAATCAACTAGCAAGGAATATACATCTACATCCAGAATTAAACAGTTTTAGCCATTTAGGTCAATTTAATTAGAATCTATCTAGGTCCAACGGTTCAGCAACTTGCCTTGAGGTATAATCTAGAAAACCAGAATGTTTCAGCACTGAAGAGGGCCTTCATTAGTTCTACAGAAGCAAAAAAGCACAAACTCAGGCACAGCATGCATAGACGGGTCACTTTGTTGGTACTACCAGATGTTTTAAGGGTGTGGTGTGTAGCTTATGAGATGCATCACTGCTGAGAAGGGACTGCATTGAATTTTATGTCCAAATTATTGACCTAAATTTCACATTTAGGATCTCCACATTATTTATTATTTGTGGACAGTGTCCAAGCAGTCCAAAAGTGGTTCAGGAACAATTAGACTATCTATCTATCTATCTATCTATCTATCTATCTATCTATCTATCTATCTATCTATCTATCTATCTATCTATCTATCTATCTACCTATCTACCTACCTACCTACCTACCTACCTACCTACCTACCTACCTACCTACCTAATTTCTGCATACTCATAATGCTTTTCATAATATTTGACAAATAAAACATTACAGGAAAGAAAAAGAGCACATGATGGCATCCCTGCATGTACACAGATTCTCTTGGAAGTGAGCCCTGCACTAACTCTTCTCTCCCTGTCTATCCAAAGGCCTGTCTGGAGCAGGCAAGACGACAGTGAGCATGGCTCTGGAGGAGCACCTGGTGTGTCATGGTATCCCCTGCTATACTTTGGATGGAGACAACATCAGACAGGGCCTGAACAAAAACCTGGGCTTTAGTCCTGAAGACCGAGAGGAGAACATCCGCCGTATAGCTGAGGTGGCCAAGCTGTTTGCCGACGCCGGACTTGTGTGCATTGCCAGCTTCATCTCTCCATACAGCAGGGTAAGAGAGTGTAGGAGTTGTTCAAAGAATGTGTGATGAATTTTTGAATTAGTTGTCGGCTATACAGAACGAAGCAGAGAGAGCAATATATAAATACTAATATATAAATTAGTCTTGGGACGATTAGAACCGAGGGCATGAAGCCTTTATTATCACCACACATACATTACAGCACAGTGGAATTCTTTTCTTTGTATATCCCAGCTGAGGAAGTTGGGGTCAGAGCACAGGGGTAGCTATGATACAGCACCCCTGGAACAGGGAGGGTTAAGGGCTTTGCTCAATTGCCCAACAGTGGAGTTTGGTGGTGCTGGGTCTTAATCCCTATTCCACAACCTAGAGCCTTAACCACTTGAGCCACCACTGCCCACTGATTAGTGATCGATTTAAATGTCTTCATTTATTAATGTGTTCACATTGTCTAACAGTGGATCTCATAATCTAAGTTTCCTCCAAGTCTGTTCTGTATCCTATACGAACCGTAATAACCTGTCTGAATTTGGAGCAGAAAACAAAACCTCTTCTGTTTTTATAGATACAAGACCACACCCTTGATTCACCTTTTTTTATAGGGTAATATGCTACAACTTAGCAAATCTCACAAACGTAATTCATTTTTATTTATTTTTTACAACATATGCCTTTACATGTTCAACCAACGTAGCAAGATGTTCCAGATTTCACTCAACAGATTCGATTAAACATATTCATTGCTTCCTGACTTTTCGGAAATCTTGAAAACCACAAAGCAGCAAGTCTTACGTCTAGGTTAAACACAGTCTATTCTCATCCTGGCAACTGCGTGAGAAGGCCATGAAGGGCTGTTTCACCTTTTATTGTATATTGGAGATTAAGGGGAGGTTTGATTATTAGTCTCTAGTTGGACAGCCAGGGGCAAGGACAGGTTTTAATCTGGTTTAATGACTGCTATTTGTGAAGCATTAGGTAGATAGGCTGTGGTCAGGAAAGGATTTTTTCAAAAGAATCCATCTCCCAAAACACTTCGTGTAATGCCTTACCTATAACCGGTAATTTATGTATACGGTATGTGTGTTTATATAATATGTACACACATTACATAACACTTACTTTAGGGTGTGGGTTGTTGCGTTCTGAACCAGACAAAGCTCACTTAGATATTTGTAACATGTTCCTGCCTGCTCTGTAATCTGTAGTTTCTCATTTCTTATCTTATTTAATACCTAAAATAGACCTTCAGCACAGGTTTCACCAAGGTCTTTAAAGTCACCATTTGATTTCCTGGCATAGCGATCAAGCACTAGGTTGAAGTTATAATTTGGGAGACAAGAGGTGTGACCCAAATCACATACTTGTGCGCCATTTTATAGTGTGAACACTGTGTAGTAGGGTGTTCACACTGGAAAACTCAGGTACCTGGATGATTCCTTTATTCAGCTAGGGGGAAAAAAGACAAGTGTGAAATGTTATATACTTCATGCAGTCAACTCTTTTAGATATGCTTATGTAGTGGAAAAGGGCGGGGCTAGCAGGTGCTGATGCTGGATAAGAAAAAAAAAAAATTCAAGATGACTGACAAGATTCTGGTGGACAAAACATCTTGTAAAGCATAGTGTATAGTATGTCATTTGGGACACAGGTAATATATTCACTTGTAGTCTTTCATTGTGTGTAACTGTACTGCATTCCATGTCCATGTGGCTACATATAATAGGAGAAACAAATGGGACCATCCTTGTTTAACAACAGATCACTTTTAAAGTTGAGTGTCTTAGAAAGCTTGACCATGCTTGCATAATAATGCAAAGCTTTTAAAAGGTTACAATAAAGGCACTGATGAAATATCCCGTTATTTTTTTTACCATACATTGTCTTGTTCTTTTTGAGTTTGTATTATAATCTTTCTCTGCAGGACCGGCTGAACGCGAGAAAGATTCACGAAGCAGCAGGCCTCCCGTTCTTCGAAGTTTTTGTGGATGCGCCGCTTGATGTGTGCGAGCAAAGAGATGTGAAGGGGCTTTACAAGAGAGCCAGAGCTGGAGAGATCAGAGGTACAGAACAGCTCTTTATGACCGGATGTGTTAAAATAGAGCATTTGATGCTCGAGTATCTTATTGGAGGCACTGAGGTTTGGAAATTTCCGGCAGCTCTTATATCGCTGATATCATGTTTTTTGGGGGTATTTTTGCATCCTAGTGACCTACATTTGTTGTCTGTGTGCCTGCTGAGATTTTGAGTCCACTTGAGCACAAAGTGAAAGGCTAGCTTAAACCATATCCAGCTGGTATGTTTACATGTTTGGAGGTCTGTCATGGCTAGAAGTTATAGGAACATGTTGAAGCAAGAATTCTATCTATCTCTTTCTTATGAAATGTGTGAAATTGAAAAGTGAGCAGTTTCCAGTGTAGTGTGGTAACACTTAGAAAAAGGGAAGTGAACTGTAGATGCTATCATTGCAATGTTCGGGGAAGTACCTCATTTTTTCACAGTTTGTTCATTTGTAGGGGTTTGATTCGTTGCCATTCCTAACATGTGTTTTTAACTGAAAGGTGTTTTTGCCAGTATGTCCTTTTGATTCTTTTTAATGAGACCTGAACTTGTTCTGCTGTGTCTTGGGTCACAGGAAATGTTTGTGTTTTTGCACTTATTCGGTAATGTCTTCATTTTCCAAAGATGTGCTTTGGGCTATAGCAATTGATAAGCACTTCATCCGTGATTGAACCATCGCTAATTGATATCTGTCACTGATTCATAGCCATCACCGATTGATTCGTAGGCATTAGCGATTATTTCATCCATTGCTGTTTGATTCCTAGTCTTCACCCATCAGCAATCAGTTCATAGCCATCACTAATAGTTACGAATCAGTCAGTGAACACTGAAAACCAATCGATGATGGATGAGAAATAAATTAGTGACCGCTATGAATCCCCCATCACCAACTGATTCGTAGCTTGTTCGTATTTGATACTTAATATTTTGTATTCAATTCAGTACTGGTTATTGAAGCTGCTATTGATTCATAGTCATCACTAACCATGAAAATATGACAGAGAAAATATGCTTTTATATAGTCATTGTAGGGTTCACAGCTCCTGAGCTAGTGCTAAAGAGACCAACAGTACTGATCTAGGGCCATCACACATTTATTTGTACCCATCACTGATTAATTCATAGCTGTTACTGATCGATTCATTTGCATCACCAACATCACTTGATTCTTACCTGTCTTTAATTGTTTGATAGTTATCGACTGATTCATAGCAATCACATTCTTATCGGTCATCCTTCAGTCTTTTCACCAATTGATTCATAGCCATCATTGACTGATTACGTTTAAAGCATTTTGGCAAAGCCGACGAGACGTTGAGGTTTAAGGACCTTGCTCAAGGGTCCAGCAGTGGCAACTTGTTGATCCAGCTTTAAGTCACAACCTTCCGATCCGTACACATATTAACCTTTTTCCCATCTATTCATATATTCAATGCTGTAATTACACCTATGTAGAAAGCCTGAAGTGCAAGCTCATAAATGTGCTCATGCTGGGTGGGTGTGATTCAATGCTGTCACTAATTAAGTCATAAGTCATCAGCAACTGATTCATAGCAGATTCAATTGATCTTCAAAGCAAATTCTTCAGTTAATCCTTCTCCATTGTCGACTGATTCAAAGTGGTCACTAATTGAGTCCTATCTATCATCGTCTGATTCAAAGCTGTCGCCAATTGAGCCCTATCTATCATCGTCTGATTCAAAGCAGTCAGCAGTTGAGCCCTATCGGTCATCGTCTGATTCAAAGCAGTCAGCAGTTGAGCCCTATCGGTCATCGTCTGATTCAAAGCAGTCACCAATTGAGTCTTATCGGTCATCATATGATTCAAAGCACTCGCCAGTTGAGTCTTATCGGTCATCATATGATTCAAAGCACTCGCCAGTTGAGTCTTATCGGTCATCGACTGATTCAAAGCAGTCACAAATTGAGTCCTATCCATCATCGACTGATTCAAAGCCTTTTCCAGTTGAGTTCTATCAGTCATCGACTGATTCAAAGCAGTCACCATCTGTAATTGAGTCTTATCTGTAATTGACTGATCAATAGCTGTCAACATCTGGTTATCTGGCACTAACTGATTCATAGATATGAATCAGTCGACGACTGAAAAGAATCAACTGGTTTCGACTCGCAATATAGTTTTAAGGTTGATGGTATCTACTCTGTGATCTATTGAACCAGTGTTGATGTACGTCGCTCCGGATAAGAGCCATATGCCAGAAATGTAAATGTAAAACTGATAACGGCTGTAACCAATTGATTCTTCTCAGTTGTCGAATGATTCGTAGCCATCACCAGATGATTTTTCTTAGTCTTTGATTGATCCATAGCAGTCATTTATATGGTCATAAATGTCATCGACTGATCAAAAGCTTATTCAGGCTGATCAAATCTTATCTGACACTGATTCATAGCTGTCACTAATCAAGTCTTTTGTTATCGACTGATTTAGAGCCGTCACCAATCACTGATTAGTTAATGTGTTTGTTTCCTTTGTAGGCTTCACAGGAATTGACTCTGAGTATGAGAAGCCTGAGGCTCCTGAGCTGGTGCTGAAGACTGACTCCTGCAGTGTGAATGAGTGTATCCAGCAGCTACTTGATCTTCTGCAGGAGAGGGTATATATAATGCTATAATGCTACATTTTATTATATACTACATTTATAATATTACAACATTTTAATAATAATGTACCACCAAAACTTTGAGTCTTCATCCAGATAAAACATTATGTGCACAAGTTCATTGCTAATGTAGTACAGGTCTGTCAAATATGGTTGAGTGTTAAATGCTGAGTTTTTTATCTATTCATTTATGTAATGCTGTAATTGCACCTATTTAGAAGTCCTGAAGTGCAGGTTCTGATGTGTATATATGTTTGCCTAGGGGTAAATGCATAAGCATTTCTCTATGAAATGACAAAAACATACTGAACTTTTCCAGTAACTGATTATCTTCTTTAAGGACATCGTACCTGTAGATGCTTCCTACGAGGTAAAGGAGCTGTACGTGCCTGAGAACAAGCTGGACTTGGCTAAGGCTGATGCAGAGACTCTGCCTGCCTTAGAGATTGGAAAGGTCTCACACACACACACACACACACACGTTGTTTCTTTACTAGTTCTGCTTAACGTGTTCCTTTAATGGGGTCGTAGATTAGATGCCTTCACATTTGCGCTACTTATCCATTTGTTAGAGGTTACGTGTTCAGGTTCGGTGTTTTCTTTACTTTGGGTCTGATCTGCATCACGGATATTCAGCTAACAATTGTGAGGGTCTGGTTTTCTGCTTGCAAAGAACTGGATAAACAAAGAAAATGACTGAACAGTGACCACAGTTCTCTTTTTATGCTAAACTGGCTACGAATAAGACCCATCAATTTGAAGTGGTTATGTTTTGTTTAAAACTGGCGCCTGATGTTATGACATTCGACTTTGATCAAACAGGGCGTCCGTTTTGACCCAATTGTCTTTAAACCTTTGGTCGGCGTTGTTGGTTTCTGATTGCGATTGGATAAGCCACAGCAGAGGATATGCAACAGAAGATGCTGCGGTCAGTGTGTAAAAAAAAAAAACACCAAAAAACCGAAAGTGATGGCAATGGCAGTGAAAATACAGGATCCTTAGCCAATAAACAAACAGGGAACAAAGAGTTAATGGAAGTCTATCAGACTTGAATATAAAAAGTATCACACTTCATATCCTTGCTTCCATTATGTTATGTCAACAAATTGACACATTAAAACTTCGAACAAAATTTTAATTACCATACATGTAATTACCATACCTCATGTGCTTAACTTCCAGTTATAGTTCTTTTTCAGACATTTAGAGGGAGGAATTAAAACAAAATGGCTGAGTTAGCTCTTCAAGTAATGTTAGATCATTCATATACACAGTAAAGATTTGTTCATGTTTATAGATGAATTTTTTATTTGTTAAACTATTACTTTTTGATTTTTTTTTTGGGTGGGAAAGGGGCAAATGTTTATAACGAAAAAGTTTTCTTTCTAGCTACTGTACATTTAACTCATAGCTACAGGAAAGCTCATTTCCAGCGAGAGAAGCAAACATCCGGCATGAAACGTCTGAAGTTTGAGGTTATATCAGAATAGGGGGGATTTAGATCTGTTTACATTTTTTGAGAGATGGTTTGAATGTGATGTTTGAGCTGTAGAGTTGACATTCATCGGCTTTTAGGTGGATATGCAGTGGGTCCAGGTGCTGGCTGAGGGCTGGGCCACTCCACTCAACGGCTTCATGAGAGAGAGGGAGTACCTCCAGTGCCTGCATTTTGACTGCCTGCTGGACGGTAAGCCTTTCATTTGAATATAACTTCTGTTGACCGTCATCTGATTGTGGTTCAGGCTGTAATGGCAGCTGTGAGCATCTGCATTTAGTAAGGAGTACAGCATAATGAGTGGGCATGCTGGGCATGGAAAATAATGAGGTTGTGCAGGTCAAAGCTGACTTTGTACCACAGCAATATGCCATTCGCCATTTTGCAATTATTAATAAATGCCTTGCTTTTTTGGGGAAAAAAAGAGTGCATAGTTATATTTAATGTTGTGAAGTGTCCACGAGAAAGACATCCTTGAGTCAAAACAAGTCAGGAAGCTTTTATTGTCATTTCAACCATATATAGCTGACGCAGTACACAGTAAAATGAAACGTTTCTCCAGGTTGCTACATAAAACAACATAGAGCTACAAAACAGCACAGAGCTATGGACTGAATGTAAGTTGTCTTAGCCACATAAAGTGCATCGTGTGCAACCTAGTGCAAACAGAACAAGACAAAAAGATATATAATACAACACAAAAGAGTACAGGACACACGAGATGGTGCCGACCAGAATACAATCTGTATGTTTTATTATACAACACAATATACAGAATGTCCTTTATGTCCTTCTTATCATATTACTTTATAGCAGGTATAATCCCCTCATCTTTTACTCTTTCTTAAAGCTAGCAAGAAAAAAAATGCAACAGTCGAGAAATCCCAAAATGCACAATCCTCTACAGCAATCAGATATGAGAATTCAATATTGTATAATTCTGTTTATACAAGAATTAGTTCCGGTCCACTAATTTGATTGGTCGAGCGGCGTTCCAAGAGTTCCGATATTTCCCATTAGCACACTGGGACGTTTCACTCTGTGTATGACTCCGCTTGTATGTATTCCCATAGAATACCACTTCCTAGTTAGAAATAGTTAGTATAGCAGCAGTGTAAGAGATTTAATCAATGTATGATACACTACATTGCCAAAAGTTTTGGGACAACACAACAAATTACTGAATTCAGGGGTTGGACTTGGCCCCTTAGTTCCAGTGAAAGGAGCTCTTAATGCTTCAGCATACCAAGACATTTTGGACAATTTCATGCTCCCAACTCCCAAACTTTCATGCTTGGGGATGTCCCCTTCCTGTTCCAACAGGACTGCACACCAGTGCACAAAGCAAGGCCCATAAAGACATGCTCTTCAGTTATACTGAATATCGGCACAGCTTTGATTAATCTACAGCTCTCAAGGCCAAATCACAGCCATGACTATATTCAGTATAACTGCACTCTTTTGCTTAAATAACAACCACTGTTGCAAGTTGAGTTAGTTAGTGCGATATGTTTTTGCATGCATATCTATAATAGCAAATTTTACTCTCCAGCAAACCTGAACTTGGAACATTCTGTTGCAATTTCAGACCAGGAACACCCTGATAAAACGTTTAAGTGCAGTGTGCAAGACTGAAGCACAGCACTAGAGGGCGCTGTTGATAAGCAGTATGCACTCAGTCGTCGACTCTTCACTCTGGTTATGTGGAGTGGTCAGAGCTGAGGAAGTGAGCAACACGAAGCAAATTGCATTAAACGTGGTATAAAAGTGAATTAGGACTGGAAACTCAGGTCTCGCATTCTTTCCCCTTCAGGCCTGCGTCACATCGATCTGTTGCATCCGGAGCTCTGTGAACGTTCTCGAAACTTATTTCAAGCCGAAACAAAAAGGAACATTGTGTGCTTTTTGTTTTTTTCCCCCCATTATGGGAACAGCAGATATGCTGAGGGGCTTTTAGCTGTAATCTGCTTCTTTGGTTTATAAAGCTGTGTAATTACAACAATTTCCCACGTTGAGTTTGAGTTTCCAAAAAAGAGTCAATTTAATTTTATTGCCTCGAGAACGTTGACCCTTTTGCTGTGCATCAGGTTGCCAATTGTTCCAGCATGTGCCACTAATACAGACACATACTTACCTTGGGATATAAATATCTTTTAAGATCGTAATATCTTTATTCTTATATTTATGAGTGGGCAGTATGGCAAAGCTATCATATCACACAAGATACTGATGTTTTGACCACACACACGTTGTATATTATGATGTTTAGTTTTGCTGATGTTAAATCTAGACACATGCATACGTACCACCTACAGGGCCTCTGTATGAAACTATACACCCACGCACTAAACGTTCCTATTAAGTGATTCTTACTTTGATTTATGTAAAAAAGCTAATACATTTCATGATACTCAGGACAGACAGTGTTTTGTAATCATTTATGTTGTGATATTATTGTATTCCTGTATTGAGTAGATTAGAGCTGAGTGCTTTTTAATCCCAATGGGGAAATTTGGTATTGCCCATCCCTGCATATTATTCTGATGACTTCTGTATGAACTCAGGAACTGTAATTTCTTATCACTGTTGCACAAAATCTCACAAACTTGGACTGTTTCTACTTTTCCATCCCTCTATTAGCATCAATAGCACCATCGACATCTTTACTTTTTACCATGTATTTATTGATTACACTTCCTGCTTTAGAAAGCCTCCAGCTTCATATGTTTGAGTGTTCATTTCTTGACATTTATGACTTCAGCCTGCTTTCTGACTGAGCTTTTGGAATCGCCAGGATGAGTGGAGATATATTTTGTGTGTGTGTGGTGCCTGGCCGGTGCCGGGATGCTCAGAAGCTTTTTTTTGTCTTATAGGAACCAGCTGCTTTAGCTACTTAGTGATGCAGTAAGCCAGAGGGCAGCTCAGCTGACGATCCTGAGGGCCATTTTTAAAAGTCCCCAGCTCATGCTGATTTATTCAAGGTGTAGAAGCTGGTGAATCAGCCAGAATATTAACATAGTGGCTCTTCACATAAGCTGACGTAGCCTTCACATTCATTCCTCAAATAAAGATATAATCCCCACCACCACCCTCCTTCTCCTCCTCGTTGCCTCCTTGTATATCGGTAACCATACCTGCTTTTGACTCTTGGGGCTTTTTTCCCCACAGCACTGGAGCTTTCCGTGTGCTGCTGCTGATGTATGAGGCGAGCGCTTGACCTTTACCCTGTTTCCACAGGAGGAGTTATTAACTTGTCCGTCCCGGTGGTCCTGCCCGTCTCGGGCGCAGACAAGGAGCGTCTAGACAGCTGCACGGCAGTGGCGCTGGTCTACAGCGGGCGGCGCGTGGCCATCCTGCGCAACCCTGAGTTTTATGAGCACCGCAACGAGGAGCGCTGTGCCCGCCAGTGGGGCACCACCTGCAAGGACCACCCCTATATCAAGGTACCAAGTGCAGCACTACAGATCTCCATAGATAATAACAATCAGACATAAACTCAAAGGGATGTGTAGAGTAATCGGGGCCGATCAGGTAAAATGAAAATTACAGCACCAGTCTGCAAGACATGGATGAAGGAGTAAACCTATACACAGATACACTGGTCACTTGTTGTAGATGGTACAGTACACTGTAGTGTTTGTAAATATACATTTTGCCTCACGGGTCTCTGTAATAGTGATGCCTGCACCCCTGCTCATTCATGCAATTACGCAATCAGTCAATCATGTGGCAGCAGTGCAATGCGTGAAATTACTCATGAGCTTCAGTTGGGTTTTTAATGTTCACTTGAAAAACCTCAGAACAGGGAAGAAATGTGATCTCTGTGACTTTTACGGTGGCGTGACTGTCGGTGCCAGATGGGCTGGTTTGAGCATTTCCTGGGGAGTTTCTGGGATTTTCACCCACAAAAGTCTCCGGAGTTGACAGAAAATGGGAGCAGTTTCTTCAGGTGAAAATGCTTTCACGATTAGAGAGTTCTGAGAAGAATAGCGAGAATTAAAAAACTAATAATAAACATAATGGCCAGATAACTACTCTTTACAACCATGCTGAGCAGAAAAGTATTTGGGAATGCACTGAAACCTCGAGGCAGATGAGCTACAAGAGCACATCTCCTGTCAGCCAAGACCCTGAGGCTACTGTGAGCACCTAAACTGGACAGCTGGATGGAATAAAACATTTCAGGACGTTTTAAGCTTCTAAAACTCAATCATTAGGGATTTTCATACTTCTTTCTGAGTGATGGTAAACTCTGGGAGAACCGAATTTTGGGTTATGTTATTTCACAGTTCGCACTGTACATACTTTACACAGGTTTACCAATGAACCCTGGGGATTCATAATCTGACATTTTGCACCGTACATTCCTAAACCCTGGATTCACGCTCTTATTTGCATATATTATATATATATATATATATATATATAATATATTTGCGTCGTCAACAATACACAAAATTCAGTGTGTGACTGGTTTAAATAATGTCTTGTCTCACGCCTTCACATCAGTGAGAAATACAAGCTTGATACTTGACCAATCTTTATAAATTGGGTCTAAAATTCAGAAAAAAAAAATTCTAAAAACTCTGTATTTAATCAGGCATTATTATCTTCACAGCTTTGTAATTTTTTTTGGCCTTTTTGACTTGGTTATATTGTTGACCAGATGTTCCAACTTTGGTTCATTAAAAACCAAAATCTGGTTTGTCCTGAACAGACTTTTCTGACCAGAACTGTAAAAAATAATTCTTCTCTTTTCCTCATATGAGTTTTCCCTAGAAAAATAGAAAATAATGTCACACTGGTGACTAGTGTTCATGCAACATGCAGGGTTTTCGTGAGTGTGCATGAGGCCTGTGCTGTTTTTCTGTTTCTAAGCATCTAACAATCTAACACTGCATTGTTTCACGCTTCACACATTTGACACCGCAATGCTTTTTAACCCCGTGTTTCACAACCCTGAATAAAACGTTGTGCTATTCCTGCTTCTATTGTGAAATGTTCCTCTACCCAAGAAGGACCCAAAAAGTGTGAAAAGTCTCTATAAGCAGCACATTAAGTGTTTTATTCTTTAGATATTATTTTAGTAGCTGTAATAGAAAGGCTCATTGGTCCAGAAGTGATGTACAGGGACACGACCCTGTTCCACGGCCACTGTGAGAGTCTCTCGCCGTCTCGTCTCTCAACGTGTCATCGTCATGTTTACAGTAAAGATTTCCCCTAGCCCATAATGACACGTTTCCGTAAAGATCGTTTTCACTCGTAATCCTCTTATCCTCTACCTTCCTCCATTTCACACATCTGTTTTGCTCGGAAATCTCACTCAGCATTCTGTTTACACAGCACTAAGCCAGATCCACTCCTCACTCCTCCTTTTTCACCCTTCTCACCTTCCTCCTCTAAATATATCTGGGTAAATACCCAACAATTACTTCCATCTGGGAGCGAGGACAAGCGGCTCAGGTAGATCAGAATGTTGTGGTACTGCCCCTGCGCTTCTCTTCTCTGCCGATTCCCCGTTTTTTTTGCTCGAGAAGCAGTGTTCACATGATCAGTGAGTTGTTGGATAATTGGCAGTATCTGTTAAACTAGCAAAATTATAACAATTTCACAGCCCCAGAGCTTTGCTTTAAGACCATGTGACTTGCCTGGAGTGTGCATGGAGGTGATTTAGATGCCAGAGCAGAGAGGGGGTTGGCTTTGCTGAATTTCCCTGGCACTGAAAGGGCAGCTCTGGCACCGCCTCACTTTCCTCCTGTTTAAATGAAAGTGATCGTTTGTTAATATCTCGCAATTAAATTAGTGCAGATTGTAGTTCTAAAGTTTGGCCGGGGGTTTAATGATCTGCGGTTGAACTGTATCACGGTTCTGTGGTTTGGCAGAGGAATGCGTACACGCCTTAGCGTTAGACATGCCGTAGATCTGTTTGACATGCTGCATGACTAGCGATGGTTATTGGACCGTTTGTGTGTGTGTGTGTACGGGTTGAATTCCCGTGGCTGAAGCGTGTCTGTCAACAGGACCCGGGCTGGATAACCTGGGTTCAATTGCATGTGGTAAATTCACTTTTCCTGTTTATTCCCATCGTTTGTGTGACTGACTTCTTCACAGGGAAAGCAGCAGCAGCAGCTTGCCAGAGGTTCCGCCGAGCCGAGCCTGAGAAGTCCAGGCAAACAAACATATAATGACACGCAGGAGCTCTAGCATCATTATAACCCACAAAGACACAAAAGTTCAGCGGGTCACCAGCGTAACAGGGGCACTTAACATTAGAGGCAACAGAAGCACCGAAAACTGCAAGATTTATTTGAGGTCTTGAATTATGCAACCACTAATGAATGTTTTTAAATTTCACGTCCATAGAGCCGACTTTTTAAAGATAAACAAGCCAAGATCAAGCAGATTGAGTTTGTTTAGTCGAGAGTAACCCAACCCACTTTATTCTGAAATTCTGGTGAAGTTACCTACCTGCCTCACCTAACGTAATTAGAAAACCACCCAGTATTCAGTGCCATTGTGGTTTTCCTGCTGTAGAGCAGGAATCCTAATAATCTCACCAGCAGCAAGTGGTGTTGTCTATATAGAGCTTTCTATTCTTTAAGGTCTTTAAATTTGTCATGTAGTTGACCAGCCATTCACAGACATCCAACTTCCACAAGTTTCCAGCATCGTGTATTTCTCGCCATGCCATGCGCCCTTGCTCGCAGCATGGTTTTGCTCTTGTTCTGGTGTCGCTTCTCAATGTTTTAGAGCATCCCTGCCATCGTCATTTGCTGATCATCTGACCGCTTCCTGTTTCCTGTTCTGAATTTTTCTGTCTGTCTGCTCTCTTAAATACTACACCTGCATCTGCTCAACTCTCTGTACATAACCTTCAGTCAGTAAATATTATATCATCTTATATTTCTGACAGTTTGTCTGATTGGGTGCCTGTCGCTAATCATCTAAGCTGTAATTCTAACACCACATTACACTGCCAGAGTGGTGCTAACTCTGATTCAGAGCAGGGTTCCCTATCCCCAGGTAAAAAAAAAAGCAGTACTGACCCTAAACTGCAAGCGTGAAACATGAAAAGCAGCATTATGGCAATAACTCTGGGTTGAACACAGTGTGAAAAATCCTTTTGAAATGATTTTACACAATTTGTCTTCCTCTATTTAGTGTAATTCATATTGTCAAGGGGCTTTGAGCACAGATCAGCACTCAAACTTGTTTGGCACGGATTTAGTTTGAACTTCACGCCTCTTTTTTCCTGAATGCTTTCTAAGAGCTTGCTGCATCCACTCGATAAAGGAGTTTATTGTTGGCTGTCCCCACAGCGGTGGAACAACTGTTGGAAACCTCTTCATCTGATGGACAGGCAGATGTGGGTTTTGTCTTCACTGGACACAAATCTATCAATCCATGAAATCTATGAAACTCTCCTACACACAAGGCTTGGACCTTGGACATCTGACATGCTGCTTTTGATATTACCACAATCTTTATAAACTTCTGTTTTTTAATATATGTATTTCTTCTAGAATTTAGTTATTTTGTCCATCTCCTTGGAGTCTACTGTGGATGGGATAGGCCCGGGTGTGGATCTTGGCTTGTTTGGGTTCTCTTTGTTCTGTACTATTACTCTGGTTTATGTTGAAATAAAGACCCAATAAAAAAAATCTAGAATGTCATTGTCCGTGTCATTGTACAAGGAAACCACATTGCCCTGAACATGATGTTCATCTAAAAACAGGAAGCAACCTTTCTGTTAATCTCATTTCATTGTTCGTACGTTGTAAGTTTGTAATTATGGAATTGAAATTTCTTCGAAAGAACATCATCGATTCATAAAACATTACAATGCATTACATTACAGAAATTCTCATCGTGGACAGCTGCTATTGACGAGAACTATAATTATAGTATTTAATTAATACAATGTATTCACATGTACGTAGTATAATAGCACAGCGCTAATGTGGCTGTTGCCATGCAACAATGATGTTTGATCATCAGTTCAGGGCATCATCAAATTATGTCTGATGCATTAAGCAACTTTTTGTGTTCATGCAACTCAATCACGTGCACCCGGTTTGCTTTTTTTATTTATTGTTTTAGTATTTAAAGCCTGTGGTTTTGCAGTTTAGGAGTCATTAAATATGCCACCAGTGCGAATCATGTCCCTTAGTCCTCCACATTAATCTTACGACTTTAAAAAGTTTTTACAATGGCCTTCTACAAGCCAAACATTGCAAAATCTGTGTTGTTCCAAGTTTGATCTGTTGTTTTGGAAATGTGTGATGTCATTTTGCATCTTCAGTCTGCAGTCTTCTTCAATTATATCTGGGCGTTGGTGTGCAGATTGTTTGAAAAGTGTGTGTGTGTGTGTGTGTGTGTGTGTGTTGGTTCAGATGGTGATGGAGAGTGGTGACTGGCTAGTGGGAGGAGATCTGCAGGTTCTGGATCGAATCTACTGGAACGACGGCCTGGATGCCTACCGCCTCACTCCCAATGAGCTCAAACAGAAGTTTAAAGAACTGAACGCAGGTAACAACAGCAAGGCATGACTTATGCTATATTATAAATAATAAATCTAAATAATAATATTATTTAGAGAAAGTGTAAAATAATCCTTGTTAAAATGTGGAATTATCTAGCTTTGGCTGTTTTCAGGATTTGTATTGTTTAGATTTGCTGTAATGTTGGTTAATTTAAATAGCTTAATTATTATGTAAAGCGTTCGAGATTTACTTGAGATTTTACACACAGGTTCTGGAAATATGTACGCTAACATTTGCTAGCTAGCTATCAAGATCTGTTTTGGTAATTTCCAAATTTGAAAAACGTACAGAGTGCAATCAAGTGTTGCAAAGCTCCTGGCTTCCTAAAGTAAACTATAGAAGAGTTTGAAGAAGAGTGGCCTGTTGTGGATCACTAGAACAATTATTTTCCAAACCATTATGACCAGCTGAAAGTTGACAATTATTTCCTCCCTTTTATCATCCCTTCAAATAATAAATGTGCACCTTTTATCTCAAATATGAAGCACATGTTCATAACAGTGTTTTGCGCCTCCTCTCTTTCGCACCAGATGCAGTATTTGCGTTCCAGCTGAGGAACCCGGTCCATAACGGTCACGCCCTGCTGATGCAGGACACACGCAGACGCCTGATGGACCGCGGGTATCGCCGACCCGTGCTGCTGCTGCACCCACTGGGAGGCTGGACCAAAGATGACGACGTGCCCCTGCCGTGGCGCATGAGGCAGCATGCCGCCGTGCTCGAGGAGGGTTTACTTGACCCCGCCTCCACCGTGGTGGCCATCTTCCCCTCGCCCATGATGTATGCCGGACCCACCGAGGTCAGAAAATTAACACAGAGTAAACGTTACTGGCTAGTAGTGCTGTTTCGCTGAATTACATTATGGGTGAACTGTTACTTTAAGAGCAAAAAACACATTCTTTCCCATGTACTCTATCGTATCATCATCATCCTCCTCCTCCTCATCATCATCATTAGCATAGCCTCTGAGCAGACGCTGGCTCATCACATTTGATCAGAGACATTTAATGTAGGCCTTTCTACACTACTTCTAAACACAACCAGACCTGATTCCTCAGTGACCCCCAACACACACACTTCAGTCAGAGAGAGAGAGAGCAGGAATCTCCGCCCTTACACAGATTGTCACTGATGGAACATAGTCTATCTGTTTTTAAGTGTGCTGTCCTTTAATCATTCGGCTGGGGACATTAAGGCTTTATTAAGTGCAGACAGGAATCTGGGGCCCAGAAACAACCCACAGGAAGAAGCCGAAACACTCAGCATGAGTTAGGAGTCACACGCAACAGGGATCCACAAGCTCGCAAGACGGCGTATCTCGTCTGATACACAGCAGTGCTGATCATTTGTCTGTGTTCGGTCTGGCAGGTACCTGCACATACTGCCTCACAAGATTCCAGTTTATATTTTTGGCAGACCTTCCTGTCTCCACTGGTCTTTCTCAAAGCTACTTGTGGTCTGCTTCTGCCTTCTACCACCCCCACTCCCCACCCCACCCCAAGCTACGTGCTCCCTTTAATCAGTGACAAGTGCCAAAAGTTTGCAATTTAGCTGTAGCATTTCTGACTCTCACTGGTGAGTTGAGCCACACCGGAAAATGACATTTTTTATGCTTTTTCACAAATTCACTGAGCATAAAAGTCCATGTGATGTGAAACACACGAATTCCCTTCTATTAGTGGTTATTTTTGCTTCACAGCAAATTTTTCTGTCACTTCACAAACCTCAGGCTCGAGAGCCAACACAAACCAAGTGGCTAGAAGTGTGGGCTTTCTGGTGGGCTAAAAAAAAGGAAAGTAGAGGATAATCTCTCGCTGTTTCCTTACTGGTGCTTTTTAAACACCTTAAAGAAAATTAGTGGTTTCCATCAACCACTGCGGTAAAATTATTATTTTTTTTGTCTGTGTTCTTGTTTTAATATTCACCATCTCTGTAATCCATCTACTGTTTTTAAATTGTACGCTGGTTAGTAATTACTTCTCTGGTCCTTCTCTCCTCAGGTGCAGTGGCACTGCAGAGCTCGAATGGTAGCCGGGGCCAACTTCTATATAGTAGGCCGAGACCCAGCTGGCATGCCTCACCCAGACACAGGCAAGGATTTGTACGACCCTTCTCACGGCGCCAAGGTCCTTACAATGGCACCCGGGCTCATCTCTCTGGAAATTGTGCCCTTCAGAGTGGCAGCTTACAACAAAGTCAAGAAGGCCATGGACTTTTATGACCCCAAAAAGTAAGATCACTCAGCGTCTTTTTCTTCCTGTTAATTTATTTAATTTTCAGAAAGTGGTCAAAAAAGCAGTGAGCGGTCAAAAACCTGGAAAAGACTAAAATTCTTCTTCAAATGTGTCATTATTGCATCTTGCATACTAATATACTGCCAGACATGTAATAATCCACAAACCTATACAATTGTCACTATGACATTTTTGTCTGAATGCTGATGACACCACAGCCATCTGTTCAGGAAGCAAAGAGACCATAACTGGACATAGTTCTGAGTAGAGAGAGAGAGAGAGAGCTTTCTATTCTTTGTCCCCTCAGTCACAGTGAGACTAACCAATCCTGAGCATTTGTAAACTTGTGTATGTGGAAGAGGGCAGATAGCACTTTCCTCTAAGTCTCTTCAGCATGAGAAGCAGTTTATAAAGTTGCAGTGGCTAGCTTTAATGTCCTGGAGGACACATGCATGTGTTGGCATTCACCGTCCTTGGTTATAGGGTGTCCTTTGACAAAGGCAATCTAGCTAGCAGGTGGGAATAGGAAAATTGAGAGAAAATCTGGTGGAAAAATCTGGTGGTTTATAATTTTTCAGTGTGTTATTTTATTTCATCCTTAGATTTATGATCTTGTCACACAAAGAAATTCAGGGTTTTAGGCTTCCTTTACATATTTCTGGCCAGGATATGAGCTCAACATGTAAGGCATCTATATTTTGTTGAGAGAGAGAGGAAGGTTTGTTGTTGTTGTTTTCATTACAAATGCAGACAAAAGAAGGCTTTAATATGACAACCTGCTGCTTTAAGTCTTCATCACGGCACATGGATGTAATTGTCCACTTTATGCATTTACTCAGTCAGGGATCTCGTAAGAGGTTTGTAAAACTCTGATCTTCGACCAACCGAAGAAGGGGATCCGTGTGGTTTCCTTTGGTGTTCGAAACTGGATCTCGCTTTTAAATCTCGGCGTAACTTCCATGTGCGTTTGGCCTCTTCATTTATTTACGGCCAATGGTAGCGCCAAGAATAACAGGAAACTTTTCTCCGGTACTTTGAAGTCCTGTAAGAATCAGAGCTGCCACTAATTACGGTGCTCTGGACGGGTACTGCGGACGATGACTAACAGAAATTGTGCCGTGTAATTAATAGCGTTCTTCGCTATTAAGTGAACCGCCTTTTCATGCCAGAAAACCATGCTGACCGAATCGTATCATGGAGGATGTGTGAGAATGGCGGCACGAGCATGACGACGGTGCGTTATTTACCGTTCAAAGTGCCCCGAAAGATGTTTCTGACCATAATTAGTTTGAATTCATATTGGCACAACTGTAAGAAATTAGGCGCAGCTCTAATCGCATGAACGTTCTGGAAACACAACAGTCGCATGTTTCAATCTGCCGAAGCGCTCCGTCTTTGATGCTTGACATGCCCTTCTTGGGAATGTTCGATCACCCTCGCTCAAATCTACACGTTCTGACAAGCCTTCATATGACGATGTCCATCCAGGGCTAGCGTAAATACACATTTCAAATATTCCTCTGTGTTTCAAATGCATTAAACAAAAAAGAAATATTTTTCTGTTCTGTACCAGAGTTGCAGAGTACAGAGGTGCCGATATTTACGGTTTAGCCACAGCATTTATTCACCAGCCAACCTTTACACATTCTGTGAAGCAGTTCCAAACATTAACCTCCAGTGTTCTGAACTTTCTGATTGTAACTCATCCCCTGGAAGCCCTGCACCCTTCCTTCTACCTCACATTAATAAAGTGCTGTTATGAATGGATAATGGGCAAGCATTTACATTTACAAGACTTGCATCTTTTATCTCCTTTTACACAACTGAGCGTGAAGAGCCTAGCTCAGGGGCCCAGCAGTGGCATCTTGGTGGACCTGGGATTCGAACTCACAACCTTCTGATCAGTAGTCAATCTAAGCTACCACATCTCTGCAGATTTACAGAAATTGCAAGCAGATTTACAGAAAAAAAAATATTGCGGATATTAATCATAAATTTTAAATGTATCTTAAATGAGCAAGACCGAGGAGGCAGTGATGAGGAAAAACTCCCCGAGCTGACTCGACTGATCCTGCTTGAAACACGTGCCGACATGGCAGCCTCACTTTCCATCCTGGGGAAATAAAATTTACATTGTCCATGTACATGCACATCATGGGGTTCCAGTTTTATCCGGAAAGGGCTGGTGTGAGTGCAGGTTTTCATTCCAATCAAGAACAAAGGAAAGGAGCCACATCCAAGATCAGCTGATTACACAGCTGGAAACAGGTGTTCGATTGGAACGAAAACCTGCACTCTCATCGGCCCCTGGCGGAGATGATTAGACCCTCCTGATGTACGCTATAAGGCCAAAAGGCCAAACACAGAATTTTCTAGAATGTCTTTCTATACTTTTGGCCATATAGTGTATGTTTGACATGGTGTAAGGTGTAACTTAAGACACATCTGTTACCTAAATTTCTTGGGGATGCTCCAAAACTTTTCGGGTGGAAAATGTTTACTCACTGGCAACAAAAAAAAATAAACAAAGCCCTGGAGAACCATTTCATAGCGTCTATGAGGTGCATGTAGATGAGACATTTCACAAAGGAATATATACAAATTTAAACTAACATTTTAGGATCTTGGACTTGTTGCTATGGCGATACTAGGGACACCCGAATACTGTGGTTTTCTGCTTTTTTTTCATATAAAGTGGTCGGACCAAATGTGAATAAAATTAGCAAAAATAATAAAAGAGCATCATTAAGCCCAGTTTAAGGCAGGATGTAAAAGACGCACTTTTTTCCTGTTAGAAGTTATATTTGCTTTGCTGCAGCTTCAGGAACAAGAAAAAAAAATGCAAAGACCTCAAAGTTTTTCTTTGTTAATTCTCCTGACTATTTTTTCCTCTACATTTTCCTCTTTTCTGCGTTTTGCACACCTGTGTTAAAACAGTAAGTGAGCTCTTTAATGTATTCAAGCAACACGATCTTCTAAAGTGTGCACAGATTGTGAGGGACGGATCACACGCTTCACACCAACACCAGATCTATCACACACTGGACGCTGCTCGACATTCCCTTCTCCCTCCCTCCCTCCATCCTCCCTTCTCCTGCTCTGTCTTCCGTCCTGGAGTGAGCGAGTGATTGGGGAGGGGGAGCCACGAGAGCAGCATCTGAATATCAAAGGGCCTCACTTGGCGCCTTTGCAAATTTATGGCGCTCTGTCTGTTCCTGAAGCACGGCGACACTCGGCCGGCTCGAATCGGAGACCGGTGCGGACGCTATGCTTAATTGCCTGCGATCTCCCTTAAAGACTCGTTCAGGCCAAGCTGTTTTTCATTTTACTGTATGTTAACATTCTCACCGGGGTTCGAGTTACTCCACCTCCCTAAGTTCGATTCGGTTTTTTTATTTAACTTGTTTATCTAGGGCTTTTTACACCTAAATTATCTCTCATGTGTGACTGTAAACTCCAGGTGAACAGAATCCTGGGTATCTTGTTGGATGTCTCACACTGCTGATACTTTCCCTGGAGTTAACACTTAATCCTGACTATCTATAACCTTCTTCTTTGCAATGGTTTCAACACCTTCAAAACCTGACTGGATAAATGCAGCATGTGACCATTTTAAATAATGTCTCATGCTTTCACAACCAAGCAGGTGCTATCTTTCACAGCTTTCTAATCTTTTTGGGTCTTTTTTTAAACTTTGTTCGTCTAACATCCGCTAATTTTTCAGTGTCCCATATTTACCCCGCTCTACGACACCCACTTCCGTGACGTTTTGTGTTTTGCCGACTGAAGCTACCAAGTCGCTTTTGTTAAGTCTTGATCAGTCCTGGTTTTCATATGACGTGTTGTAACATTAACAGCATCATTTCACGCTGTACACGTTTGGCACCATAATGCGGGGTAAATCCTGCGCAGAGTTTTATAACCCCAGGTACAAAGCTGTACTAACCCTGCTTCTAAATAACATGTGTTAAATTTTCTTTCAAGCAGGGTTTAGAAGACAGTAACCTGGGGTTAAGCACAGCATAAAAAGCCCTCCTGTGTTCATAAATCAGTGTCTTTCACACTCGCAGTAATGTTTTCAGCAGCGTCATTGCAGATTCCACTAAACTACCTGTGCTGATTTCTTCCCGTTTTATTCGTTATGGCTTGGTTCCTGGTAAAGTGACTCTTTTAGGCTGGTAATGAAGCAGATAGCTCATAGCTCTTTCCTCATTAAGAACAAAAATATCCAGTGTGGCCTGCAGGTCAGCCCTTTGGCAAACCATAATGCCTTCACAGCAAGAGTGAATGTGAACTTCCATAAACATGGAATGGAACGAAATAAATAGATGACCGTGTTGGATGTTTTGGACCAGTAAAAAAGCAAATAAAATAAATCTCTGACTGTTTACATAAGACTGGTTCAAGTCCCAGGTTTGTGCCGTGTTTTGTTTTGTTTCCTCTCCTTGGTGGCTCCGAATGTTTGACATTTTTCAGAGTTACTGACTACGAAGCCATATGAAAGGCTTCACACGCGTGGACAGGCGACATCCGAGCAGAGCCGCAGCGAAAACCAAACCACATTTTACAAATGTGATTACGGAGAGGGAGGGGTCCACGTAACTCCAGTGCAGAAGGAGCACAGTCTATTTGTGTTCCTAACATCTTTCTGTAAATATAAGAATCTCTAATCTGTCACATGCATCTTGTTCACTACTTCGGTTCAGCGCACATGCCACAGGAGATTCTATTTACACTGGGTTAGGGTTATTTACCAGATATCTGAACCTCTGTTTATTTCTTTCTAACATTTGTTTAAACGGAGAAAGTGTATTTAAATAGTGTTTAGAGATCTCCCTCTACTCTTTGTTGCTTTTAATTTATTTAAAGCCAGCATTAAATCTGGAATGATTTGGTTCCAGGGGGTCTTTGAGTTCTTTAAATGTAATAAATGGTATAAAGTTCCTTGTATATAGAGATTCTGATACTAGTCTGGATCAGGATCAGATCAGCGTTGTCATCTTCATGGACGTTTTATTCCATGAAGCCATGTTCGTTTGCCCCAGAACAGATGTTGTACAGGACACAAACTGCGACTCGGTGACGTGGTGTTTCACATATTTTTGCAACAGAATCTTGGAAGGCTTGAGTACTTGTGTGGATGCGAGTGCTGTATTAGCAGTGAGTCTCCACCAATAACAACAGGCTGAATATAAATATGGGAAAATTGTGGAAGTCGTTGAGACGTTAGATTACAGATCAGAATGTCAAATCCCAGCACTATCAGTCTGCTCATTGCTGGGACCTTGAGCAAAGCCCTTAACTCCTTAGTGGTATAAATGAGATTCTCACTGATGTCGATGATTAGTGCATCCCTAATTATAATGATTATTACTCGCATACTAATGTTGGAAATGTTATACAGTGTAAAAGTCAATATACTATGATAATGGAGACTGTGAGGATGTAACTGTAAATGGAATGAAATGGTATTTAAAAATGTGAACTATTTGTAAAAAGAAATGTAACATGATGCTGTTTTAGGAAACTAATGAGTTTTGGGGTGTTGATAGTAACTCTTTCATGTTGAGCAGCATCATTCCATTGATTGTTTTCCTATTACGGCATGCTCCGTCATGTTATACTCCTTTATAAATGTAGTAAAGACTGTAGGAACCTCAGTGTAAAAATATTACTGAGAATGATTACGTGATTCAGTAATCAGGGACTGAGATGGTTATTCATTTGATTAATAATGCATCGATGCCTTGGTCGTCGTCATCAGTCTTCACTATCACGTTGTTTTGTTTCTCCTTTGCATCTCTAATCTCCCCTTCTTTCCCACAGTCACCAGGACTACGACTTCATCTCAGGCACACGCATGAGGAAGATGGCACGAGAGGGCGAGAACCCGCCGGACGGCTTCATGGCCCCGAAAGCCTGGACTGTCCTCAAGGAGTACTATAAATCCCTGGAGAAGGCGTAAGTCAGCAGCTGGGTGGAGAGGTGAGGGCTGACGGTGGTTCTGTTACAGTCTAAATAAAGGAAGTGATGCACGAAGGAGGGAGAAAACAACGGTCAAACACGGGGACCACTCGAACCTGTCCAGCTTTGCGTACAGAAGTGTTGTATCGAAAATCTTGTTGCTTACAACACACACATCTGTTTCTTTAAGTTACTGTCTCTCTCTCTTTTTCTTTTTGTTTTTAATTGTTCTTCAATGGATTTTATGTCTCTTTCTTTTTAAAAAAAAAAAAAAAAAAAGCCTAACTTATTGACTCCACGAGGAAATTCGTCGCATTTTAAAAGATTTCAGGTGAAGAGCTTTGTCTACACAAAGGGAGAAATTAACAGTTAAAGGTTTGATCATTAATCATTAATTGTGAAGTGTTACGATACAAAATCATCCTCATTCTCACAATTATGTCTCTATTACTGTTACAAATAGCATGATAACGGTTTTCTTTTTAAGTTCGTCTCACAGATTTTTCCCCTGTGAACGATGTAATCATCAAAACCTAAACAATGATATGGTGTGTCTTTGATTAATCAGCCATTCTTGCCTTAATACAGTACATTTTATCTGAGGTAGGGATGCATCGATTCCATAGTGCAGACTCGAGTTGCACTGCTCAGTATTCACAGAAATGATGTGCCCTCCCCCAAACACCCCACCCCCACCCGAAAATCCCTTGCTGACCCTGCTCTGCTCGATCAGGTCAGCCATCCTGGCACTCTGTGTTCAAAATAATGTTCAAGATCAATCAAAATATTTTAAATATTTGTTTACTATATTTAAATAGGTAAGCTGCTTACAGTTCTTTCTCAGTTCACAGTCTGCTTCGCTTTGATTGCCGTAATTAATCGTGAAATACTTCTTGTCATCTGTTCATTAGCGTGACGACACACACCAGGATTACGTACCGTAGTATCGGGTTTTGGTATTATGAGTGTTTTACGGCGCAAGTAAACGAGAACAGCATGAGACAGATACCTGATACCAGTATCGGTAACGATGCATCCCTCATCTGAGCTCGTTAAACAGAGCGGGTCAAAACACTTTCCTGAACAATGTTACGATGTCATATGACTCCATCAGTGCAGATGTGGTTTGGTCATCTGCAGCCTAAACTGTATGTTCTTTAGTGATATGCACTATATAAGACAAAAGTTTGTGGACACCTCATCATCATAACCATATGTCCTTTTCAAACATCGCAGTGCTGTTATCATTAACCTCCACTCCTTCCTCGAAGGATTTCCGCTAGACTTTGGATCATTGCTGTGAGCTCATTCAATTCATTCAAGAGCATCAGTGAGGAAGTCTGGATACATTTGTGTGCTTTCAACTTTGTGGGAAGAACCACATATGGGTGTGATGGTCAGATGTCCACTAGTGTCACATAGCCTTTAGACTGGCGGCAGAAGTTCTGGACTCCAGCAGCTTTTATTGGCGAAGGATCACTCGAGAGATAAATACAAATAAATGTAAATATAAGTCTAATATTAAATATTGAACTTTTTGTTCTGTGTTTCTTATATTCTGTAAAGCTGCTTTGAGACAATGTCCATTGTTAAAAGCGTGCGTGTGAAGTCCCTACAAAAACAGTCCAGTGTGCAACCGTAGATCTTTCATTCAAGAAAGACAAACAAATTAATGATCTATAGAGTGAACTTCACTCGGAACAATCGGGAAAATCCAGTGTGTAGCTGATCATCAGAAGTGCTCATTGACACACCCATAAAAACAGCTTCCTTCTTCCATGAGGAAAGCAGAGCGTCTCAGCAGCTTTGTTTCCGAGTGGAACGTTTAAAAAAAAAAAAAAAAAAAATGGCATAAACATCTCCAGGAAATCTTGTAGAATCCAACCAATCAGGGGACGACTTTGAAACTCCTGAAGTGTTTACAATTTTTGGTGTTTTGCACCAGCAGTTCGTGGACGTGATATCCGAGGCTGTCCACAAGCTTTTGTCCATATCGTCCATCTCTGTTATATTGATATCAAATTAAGTTATTGGAAAGATCTCCCCTTTTTTTTTTTATTTTTTAAGTTGTCCAAACTTAAAATGGACAGTCAAGAGGGTCAAGCTATGGAATAATGTCTTTAAAGTTGATTGTGTGATTTGAAACACCTTTTACTGATACTGATTTATTTCATGATGGGTCTGTGTCTTTTAGCTTGTCCATAGCATATTCTCTCGCACACGGTTGTTTTAATCGACTAAGATTGGTGGTTTTTATAGATGTTTCTGATTGTTATTGTTTTTTGGCCGTAGTTGTATTTATTTTTGGTTATTTTTTTCATTAGTCAGTCCAGTATGTATGTGGACCAGTCATTAGATTTCTAATCTGTTATTTAACCTTTCATACCTTTTCAGCATTGTCTTTGTTACTACATTGTCTCTAATAAACCATTCCAAGCAAACTGACTGAGTGGGATGATATAACTGGTCTTTTATATTTTAATTTTATTCCTGCCAAGACACCCAAGCCAAAAAGGATGTCGTGATTGTCAAGAGAAAAAGAAGTTTCCCTTTGTCTCTTCTTGCCTCGTCTCCTTGTCACTTGTCTCCTTGTCCTTGAAGCAATGATTTATTATTGTGAATGTTCTCCTATTCCGTTTGAGTGATGGCTAACGTGTGCCCTACTGTGAAAAACCACTTCACCCATGTGACAGATTTTTTTCCCTCTCTTTTTAATCTAGTGTTCAACAGCTGTCGAAGCACGGCTCTGGCACTTTCTATTGGACATTGCCGCACATCTACACAAACACACACATATTTTGAAGCAGATGGTTCCCAGATGCAGTCGGGACCCTCGTGAAAGTGAAAGGCATTGAGATCATTCCCTGCCCTTTCCTGACTCGCCTCGCCTTTCTTTTGAATATTGCTCTGCGATGTAATATCCAAACCCAGCAGCAATGCATCCTTTTTTTTTTTTTTAACCCACCCTCCTCTCTTTTCTAAATCAGATCTCTTTCAGCCCTAAATTACAATCAAACATTTGCCCCGGGATCGTTTCCGAAGGAAAATAAAGAAATTCTTAGAAGCTTATATTATCTAGTGCTAAACTTAGGATTTGTTTTTCGTCATCTTTATGGATTAATACCTTGGATCTTAGATGAAAAACATTCAGGTTTGGTTCTGGTGTCTGTCTTCCATCAGAGCCTGTATATCTTTAGGCATTTAAATAAAGCAGTAAATTTTATTCGACTGCGATTACGGGGAGTCTTGAAATGAAGCGGGACAAGCTTACGCTGAGGCAATTCACTATAAAGAAAATCCACCTAGAGCTCGTCATGCGTGATCTTTTCTGATATGATGTATGTTTAGAAGTTCTTGCGTTTGCCGGGGTAATAATGGCAGCTTTGTTCACCCTGAGAAGCGTTTAGATTTATTTGTATGATCTGTTTTCTTCTATTCTGCTCCTCTCGTGTCAGGCTCGATCGTTTCATTCTGTCCTCATCTCTGCTCTGAAAATGCAAAACAAAAACCATTAGGCGAAGTGGATTCAGTAGTGTTGATGTTTCCTGTTCTGATCTTGATTGTCAGATGTTTTTGGAAAAAAAATAAAACGGTAAGGAGTGATTTAATGGTTGTTCAAACAGCTGGTTTGAAGATAACAGACATATCTTTCTGGTGCTGTAATGGCCTTGGAGCTTTGAGATTTCCCTAGTAATAGGTTATTATTGTTTGGTTTAATTTATGACTCCAGACAGGTCATATTCAAAGTGCTAGCTCTTTTTGTTGTTCTTTGAGATATTGGAGGAACTTTTACAAACTCACTGCCTGATCAGTACAATGCGTATTCAAATTTTTCCCAGAGGGGAAAGAAAATGGAATTTCTGCCCGTTTTGTTGTGTCCATGTTCAGAACTGAATGTCTTTGTCATGTCACACTCCACAGTGGTGGGTAATATGAAGTCATTTGAAAGTTTTGGAAAGTATGGGCAATGTATTTATAGGAAAAAAAAATATTAATTTTATAATTAGGTTATTTTTTTCCCACCACACAAATGTTTCTAATGTCAAACCAAATGGAAATAAACCCATTTCTGCTCTGTGAGATGCCCCAAGTGCTTGTTCTTAATTATCTAAAATTTGAAGCCATTATATTCAACCACTAAAATTCTGTATAAGGTTATCCAACTGAGGGAAAAACATCTCACACTGAAAGCCAACAGTGTCCTGACTCATTTTAGATCAGACTCCTGGCCAGAAAATAATTCGTTTATACTGATTAGAAATGTCCAAGAAGTCAATTTCCATTCTGCCGGCAGATAGGAACACCAGTGTACTGGAAAATAATAGTAACATTCATCACCTTTAGCTTACATTCTCATTAACCTAACTCTCACCCTAGTTGAAAATTTAGGGTTACTAAATTTGTCTTTTTTTATTTTTATTATTTTATAATTTAGAGAGACTTTCAGCTGGACCAAGCAGATGATGGTTGAAACAATAACCGCTTGGTAGTTATGGGTTTTTAACTCATAACATTTTGATGTGTATGCTAAAGCCTTAACCACTGAGCCACCACAAATCTTCCTGTTAGCATGCCAGCATAGACAGTTGCCACATCTGTATCACATCTGAATACCAGCATAGACAGTTGCCACATCTGTATCCTTCAGCTCTATTTGGCTGAGTATAGGATTGCTGACAAATTACCATTATTTGGAAGCAGGTTCCCAGGTAAAGTGCATGATCGTACTTTGTCAGTGACCTTAAACCTCCAGAACACTAAGCGCGGAAATGGTGGAGAAGAATTGGGGATGAGGTTTCCTTTTTTTGCAACCACATCTTTATCCAGAGTTTACATTTTTGCTTATTATGCCTGTCTGTGCATGAAGGGGATTACACTGATTCACTTGAGACTTGGGATTTTGAGGTGTGAACGCCCTTATGGGGCAAAAAGGCCAATTCTGTACACAAGAAGTGATATGCCCCCCATTTTAGAAATGTCTCATCGTGTAGGTGTTATCCATGTTAAATAAGAATTGTCAGCATGTCTCCATTGCACAGCCACGACATGGACCATAAACCCTGTGTGGTATATTGAATGACCTCATCTGCCTCTGTGATGGGTTGAGTTTGAAAGTGCATGACCTGCTTGATCTGCTTTTAACTCCTATTCCCCCCATCTGGTTTCACTTTTATTCAAAGCCTTCCATTAGAATGCAGCTCTTGTCTGTAAAAAGACAATACAGCAGTGTCCATCAGATTGTACACAGAGCAGAGGCAAATCTTTGAAAAAAGACAGAGTGACCCGTCATCCTTTTCTCGGTCGTAAATGAAGCCCATACCGCCTTGGCGACTTGGGTATTCCAAAGAGGTGCAGTGGAAGCTGGGACATTGTGATACCCTGGTTCAGTGGATACTCATGCAATGGTTTTCATCCGCTTCTTTGCCAGAAACAACTATTACAATCCTGACTTGAGAAATCCTGGCTATCCCTGACATTAACCTTTCTTGGTCTTGTAAGGATATGCCCCATTGTATCTACAAAAAAAAAAGCAAGCGACACTCGAGACCGACCTCCCAAATTGTCATAATCCCCAACAAGTACAGCCCTGGTCTTTAATCTGCCACTTTTGTAGGTGTTGCATATCAGACAGAGATGAGACTCCTGTGAGAGAGACAGGGGTCTGATAAAAAGGGATCACACGGATATAAGGGTATCATACATCAAATGCAGCAGCTAGGCCTGCTTACATCAAAGAGTCACATCTGGTTTGTGACAAGCCTGGGACCCAAGACGCCAGATTCTTCTTGCGCCCGAGGGTTGGAGGAACTGACAGTTACCCTTTTCCCCTCCTGATTTGGTCCTTAAGGGTATAGTTGCTCACCGTTTGAGTGACATCACATGGTGCCAGTGTTCCGGCACAATGCCACCTACCTGGATGCTTGATACAAGGGCTCTTTGTGGATGGATGCTAAGTATGTCTGAAGTTCCAGCCTGGAACAGGGTGGGATTTCTTGGCGCATCTTCCCACTTGTCCAACCCTGCTTGCTTCTGGGGATGTTCTACCCTGTAGAGTTAAGTTGCAATCTCAACTTCTGTCACTTTTGACAGTCTTAATGGCCTTGATTAACTGGATCAGGTGTATGTTAGGCCTGAAATTTGGCATGGTGGTAAAACTCCAGAAGGAAGATTAGGTGATTGCATGCTAGACCAGCCAAGTCTTGGTCACAGAATCTTACATAATCATCGCTGGAGGGATGTCTTGTCTTTTTATGCATCACCTCATGGATTGTTTTTGACATCTTCTGTTTCAATGGCACAGGCAGTGTTTCACTTGCAGGTTTGGGCATGATATCTAAGAATACATTAATTAATCCTGATGTATCATTAATATTCAGGAGTAATCATACCTGAGCAAGTAAAATAAGGGTTTGTTTATGCTGTCAGAGTGCAAAGGACACTGTGTTACAGTAATTAAGCTTCTCTGACAGTTGTATTGAACCTATAGCGCCTCAAGGCCCTGAATTCAAATTTACGGACTGTCATGGAACCAGTATTGAGCAACTCACTTCACTGTTCTGCTCGGAGGATTTGATTCAATCAGTTGTAATGTCATTTTAGACCAATGTCCACTAAATCAGAAGTTCCCACCTTTCAAAACAACCACTTACCAAGACAACCAAAACAACCATCAAAACAACCACTTGATCAAGCCATTTACATTTAAGCCCTTATCCAGAGTGACTTTTTATCATTTATAAAATTGAGCAGTTGACGGTTAAGGGCCTTGTTCAGAGGCAGCTTGGTGGTCCTGGGATTTGAATTCACAACCTTCTGAGAATTAGTTCAATCATTGAACTTAATCATTGAACTACCATTTCCCCCCAGCATTTTGGTAGAAACGTGTGGGTAATGGGTAGTGATTAACTGTCAATCTCCATGTTTATGATTTCATGATCATGTGGTGCATTAAGAAACTACAATGAACCTCATGAGTTCTACTTGGGCCCTTACACAACAGGAAAATCCACTGCAAGGTAGAATCTTTCAAACAAAAGGAAAAAAACTTTGTAAACAGCAGGCAAGTGCACATGGCATGCATAGGAAGTATATAATTGAAGAAATCAAGGTGCATTGAGTGAAACACAGTGGTGCAGCAGGTACTGGTAGGCTCTAGTTCAAACCTGACCTCAGGTTACTGCTGTGCCAAGGATCATGTAGTCTGCAAGGGTTTAATGTTCTTGAGCTTCATCCCACCTCCCAAAAACATGTTAGTGGGTGGAATGGTGCCCTGTGATTAACAGATTGCCTTATGCCTCATATTCCTGGGATAGGCTCTGGATCCACCATAACCCTGACCAGACGGATGAATGAATCAAACCCTTACAGAAAGCCCAGTGCTTTCATTTGCAGCTTGCTACCAAATGACCCTTAGCCTGTTACCAATCCATGTTGGATAATTATGAATGTCAAGCCTGTACAAAATAGTGTTAACTCATTCCACACTTATTTCAGGTACTACTATACCTACATTACAATGCAATATTTAACATTCATTTGGGAATGAATGTTTCTTTTGTTATAGGATATAAATACCAGCAGATCTCTGATGCACACACCTCAGTAAGAGCAGGCTGTCAGCAGTCTTTGAGATAAATATCAACACATGTCAGGACAAATGTGACACTGACACTGTAAGCCAGTTTGGAAGATGAATGGGAACGTTGTAGTACACTGACATTTTGACATATTCAAATATGGTAACTTGCGTGGCTGTGACTTTCACGTCAGGTAAAGCAAACATACTTTTTATCTTGTTATTCCGGAAATGGGAAACAGTGATGCTATCTCCAGGCCTGCTGACAATCAATATTCACTAATCCCATTGTTTATTTGCTCTGGGCCAGTGATTGTGGACCACCCTTGAGGAGAGTCTCTCAACATAAACACTCAGATACACACAGGCTATGACTGACCATATCATGCCTTGGTGAGCGCATAAACACTAATGCACAATCAGCCGGTTAGTAAGTGTGCTATCGGCAGACCTGGTGTTTATATAGTGCAGAAAGCGAAGGAAATATTCAGTAAGGCGTTCTTTGGATATATTGTTACCTATTAAGTGGATATAATGAGTCTGTCAGCACTGAAACCCAAAGCCTGGCTTTAAACGTTTTTATTAGGCTTCATTTTTGCAAGTAAATGTTGCCTCTTAATCCGCCTAGGGAGTTTACAAGCCCTTTGCCATTGTGAACTCGTGTGGAAATGAAGGGAGAAATGGAGATTCCGGTGCTGTCCTCCATATGCCGGGGTTCACACTGTATTTATTTTGTGTGAACTGTGGCTTCAAAGGAGAAATTTCTGATGCAAAATGACACAGCCCCTTTTTTTTACAAGTTTCTGGCTTTCTTTCCTTTTTTTAAAAAATAGTATTCTAGTCTATCTAGCCTAGCTGGAACAAAATAGGCCTTCGATTTACATTTAAAGGAATATTCTTACATTTTTAAACCTAATTTTTGTTTATAGTATCTGTAACATATTATTATATTACATCATTAACATCATATACTACCTCTGATACATTTTCCTGTTCTGAGAAAGTCAAAAATACTCACGTTGGGAGCTTTTGGAGGAACTTTTATTTCCTTAATTAAAATTTTAAATAGTTGACTATATAATATGTTTAAAACTACAACCATTGTATATTGTCTGTAAATGCTTTAGGCTGAGAACAACATGACATTCTTTAATCATTATATCCAACGGATTTACACAACCTCAGAACCAGTGTGTTCCTGTATAATATGATGCTTAAATACTTTATATTGAGTATATATATATATTTACAGACATCAATGCCATAGGAATAAAATCTATATTAAAAATTCATATTAAAATTTATATAACATCTGTGCCTTGGTTATGGATAAATATATATTATACCCTCTGCTGTCCAATCTCTGAAATATTCACCCTTTAATGAAAGAATTAATTATGAAATATATAAAGTAAAGTTTCTGAAGTCATCTAAAAAAAATGTTGGCAATGCATAAATGTTAATTGCTAGATTTCATAAAGGCATTAATTCTATTCATGAAGGGTATCACAAACTCTTCCTGGTTCCCAGGAAGACAAGTGCTGCTTGGACGTCATATGCTTTTGTTTACGGAGGCATGTGGAAACACGTCATGTGCTTGTGCTTCTCTTTTGATACCGTCTCTGGCCCTGTCGTGTCATTGCCCTGTTGTTGTCCCACTGTCTTCACCTGTTCTGTGTGTAGTTCTTGATGAGTCTATTTACACCACATTGTTTATCTTTATAAAGCCTTTGCGATGCGTTCCTAGTGTTTAGTTGTTTGCTTGCTTTTTTTTGGATTGTGATAATGGATTGTTTGGTTTGCTTAATGCTGTCTGTCTGTGTTTTGATCCCTTATATAAACATGGCTTATGATTGTGATTCTATAAAATATATGATTCGCTCAAATAAAGCATTTGCATCCTGCCTTGGCTTATCGCATGTTGGAAACAGTATTGAAACTCTTTACGGATTGAGATTGTGTTGGGAAAATGGTTGAGTTTCATATTTAGACGATAGTATATTTCATATTTCATTTCAGGAAATGAAAACAGTGGAATTTTGGTTTAAACTGGCTTCTTTTAGGCCAAACATTAGAAATAGGGAAAGATGGAAAAACATGGCTCAAACGCTGACTGTACAGTATAATTGACGATCGCAATATATCATCTATCAACGATTTCCATTTAGAGCTTGAAACCTATAGAGAGAAACCTTGAGGCCGCATGCTCATGTTCTGTCTTTCAATATCACTCCACAAACATATACACATAATATGGCTATAGTATCTCCATTTGGCTTCTAGCATGTTGTTATTCATAGTAATATTAACGGATGTGTTTTTTAAACCCTGGTCCTTCGCAGAGCACCTGGCTGGCACCTGGTTGGCAATCTCGAATTCCCATACATCATCAGACGCAGGGCTATTCGATGCCTTGATTGTATTTGTTTTGGACATTGTTCTGGCTTTGATGGTGAATTGAGGTAATTATTCGAGCCTGTACACTGCACAGGAGACAACCAGTGCAACAAGAGAAGCTTGTTTGTGAGTGAGTGAGTGCATGTGTGTGTGTGTGTGTGTGTGAAACACACTCCCCAAACAAGAGAGGGCACAGCACAGGAGCTAAGCGCAGGATAAATAGCCCAATTAAATGCCTCCTTTATGGTTTTCATCAACAATGCACTTTGCAGGCATTGTACTTCCCTCTTTCAGTTCGGTGAATGAGGCCGGATGTGTAAATGAATCGGGTGAAATAGAAGCAGGGTGCTTTTTTTCTTCCCCCTCCTTCTTCCCTCTCCATCCTTTCATCCTGAAATCACTAAATAAAAATAAACAGACGGAGAACACCTGAGAGGTGAATGAGGTGGATTTGTTCATTTATAAACTCCAGGGGAAAACGGAAGAAATTAGGGATTTAAAACAAGTATGATTCATTTAGCTGGGTTAAATCATGGTTAACTCTTCCCACTCTGAATTTACTGAATGGACTGAGGTTTTTTCTACCGAAGTCTTTGTGTTTACGCTTCTGTGTACTTCGATTGTACTTTGTTTATTTCAGCTGAATGAACTTATGGGGTTAATCAACACATGAGCAACAACAGTTTGAAAATATTTAGTCTGAAAAATTTTTTTTGGGCCTAATGTGAACTCGAAGGACCTAAAATAGAAAAAAGAAAAAGCTTCATCTTGTAAATTTGACCTTGAATCTTTATTAAAACCAAACACACGCCACACACATCAATGACTTCATGATTTTTAAAGATTTTAAACGGTAGACTGGATCTTATTCAATCTCCTCATAAAGATATTCCTGCCATGAGAATTACATTAGGATCCACTTCATGCTTTGCTTGTAAAGCCACCCTGGAGCTCAGGTAATCCAGGGTTTAACCAAGTGAGCTCTGTGCGCGAAAGGAAGATCTGTGGCTTTATTGCCACTTTCCCTTTTATTATCCTACACTTAAATGCAGTCTCGCAAGCTTCAGGGCCAAACCGAATACTGGCGTGAAATCCTTACCAGAGCGACTAGTAAGGAAATGTACTGTGACATGCAGTGTTTTATTGCTCTTATACCAAAGGGTTTTGCCAAGGATTGCAGTTTTGAATTTATTAACAAATGACACTTCATGCTTTTAACCCAAATATAGTTATATTTAACGTCTCCGACATGACGTCAGATGACTTCTTGTAATTGTTTGCGTAATATCAGATACAATATTTCCTCACCAGCCTGTTTATTTTTTCTCACTCTAGATGTTTTATCTTGAAAGAAGATAACGAAAAAGGTGCAGCATGTCATTGTACAGAAAAACCAGAAAGTGTGAACAAGACTGTCTGAATGATGTGCATGTGGAAGTAGAGCTACATGGAAAGCGTGCTGGTTGTTACAAAATGCTAAAACCGGAAATATGAAACATTTCCTTACAGAAAACTTCGGTAAACAGAGTTTTCTTTTTCTTTTACAACCTTCTAACCAATCAGAACGGAGTGTTCAGTATAATTCTGTAGTTTAGTCTATAGTTCAGATATGCAGTTTAAGCAGAGTTTCAATCACAATCCCGTATCTCAGGTTAAATCCAAGGCAATATTTTCAAGGCTAAGTTTTACGCAAATCAAATACGCAAATGGAGTTCGGTATCTCTAGGTTTTAATTACTCCCTGTGCGAAACCAATAAAATACACACATTCCAGTTTCTCTCCTGCATGGTCCAGCCAAGACAGGAGAGACTCCAGATGTGTTCAGCATGAGCACTTTTAGTGAGGGCCTAATGATCAAGCGTGCAAGTGCCTGTTCTGTTGATTTGTTATTCTTCAAATGGCCGAAGATTTGGCGTGAATATTTTTCCATTTATTGGAAAGCACACTCTCACATAGGAACAGGGGTTTTTAACCTTTTCTTTTAATTCCTGCCCTCATTCTTAAGCCGGTCATTGTATTTATGTCATATAATAAGATTTAGACTGCAGGAACTCTGTAGATGCTACACATCAGTTTTGAATGGAACAGTCAAAAATCGCTTATGAATAATTCATTTTTTAACAAGATCATTCCCTATAATTGAAAGCTTATATATACTGTAGGCCAGCAGTTGGCCTCTTTAAAAGCACCCCTTTCTCACGCACTTTGTGTGCGTTTTTCGATGCACATCCTGTTCCCAGTCTTTTTCTGAAGTAAACGTACGTGAAGTGTGGTGCCTCATGCCTCATTTGATTACATAATTAATTCAAGACCATGCTCTTAATGCTCTTATTCTTTGTCAAGTGTCAGTTAGTGTCATGATGGTGCACTCAAAAGAAATAAAGATACTAAACTATACATTTGTCTGTCACTGAAAAAGGGTCAGTTTGGCATGTAGTCTTACTGCATCACAGCTCCAGGGTTGCCAGTACGAGGTTTTCTGATGATTTCCTCTGGGTTTTTCCAACCTCTCAGAAACAGGCAGATAGACTGAGTGATGACTTTAAATTGCCCCTAGGGGTAAATGAGTGTGTGGATGTGTGTGTATTGTGACACATACAGTACAAGCAGCATCCCTTCCTGGGTGTATTCCCACACTGCACCTGACAATCGCAGAATAGACTCCATATCCCTTGCACCCCTGACCTGAGCTACTGAAGGTGAATGAATGAATGAATGAATGAATGAAAGAAAGAAAGAAAGAAAGAAAGAAAGAAAGAAAGAAAGAAAGAAAGAAAGAAAGAAAGAAAGAAAGAAAGAAGATACAGCTGAATGTTCTCAATGTTCTCATCATTCATTTATTTTGTCTAGTTCATGTTTGAGAAGGTGACTCACCTTTGCTGAATTACTGAAGATAAATGAATGGATGAATGGATAAATGAATGAATGAATGAAGTATGTTTGATTTTAAATGTTTATAATGTTATAAATGCTTTATCTTCACTGTTTCCAGTCACTAAAGATTACTAAGTCAGCTGAGCCTGAGAGAAAAATTTCCCATTTAAAGACTTTACCCTGATCCACCATGATCTGCTCCCTAAATATATATATTCTTTCGGAGCTATACTTAGCTTGACATCTCATGTATGACCACAGTCTGTAAGACATCTTTACTTCATTCTCAAAAGACCTATTAAAACTGTCATTATTATAAACTACTGAATCATTTTCACATCTTTTATATACAGTTGAGCTCACTGGTGAAACCCTGGGATCTGAATCCATAACCGAACCAAACCAAAAAAACAAAGATTTACCTGAAGTTACCTTATTAGCTTTTGGTACGCATTAAATCCTGAACTCTGGCTTTTCCATCAGTGTTTCCATGCAATACAATAGAATTGGAAAGACGGTAAGATTGGAAAAACATTTTGAAATTAAAAAAGGATTGCATTCATAAAGATATTCCCAGTGGGAGCGTCAATCAGGGATTTGCTTTAGCCTAAAAACTGACCTCGGTTCCATTTTAATGGAACTCAAACGTCCTGGAAAACTATTTGTATTCAATCTGGTAATGCGCTTCGTGGAGCGTCAGTGTCGACGAACGGCTTTCAGCGTTAATTCATGAAATATTAAAGAAAAGTTAAGCGCTCACACATCCGTCCACAGTGCACATTGTTTCAGTGGAGTGTAACCGATGTAAAAAGTGAGTGTTGAGTGCAGGACGGTGAGAAAAGAGAAGCAGGGCCAGACAGCTCTGGCCTCTGCTAACAAAGGCACACTGTCCAGACACTGGGTATCACTCAGCGTCTGGTCTGTGGTTGAGTTCGACTGTCATATGCATTATGTACTGTGCTACCTTGACTGCTTTTAGAAACAGACAGAAAAGCTGGTAATTGGTCATGAACCGAGCAACTCTAAAGCATATGCAGATGGTATGCTAGTAGGAGAAAGTCAAAGCCAAAGTTTGTTATCTATACAATCCAAAAGTACGCCCCTTACTATTCTTGTTTTGTGTTGCATGGCTTGGAGCGTACAGTACCTGCTTTGATTTTTCTTTCTGCTCAACTTTTCTTGACCACAAAGATTATAATGAAGTGTTTCATTTCTGGAAAATGTTTAGAAAGTTCTGAGAATGAGTGATGCCACTGCCCCTAGGGGAATCTCTTGTCTTTTTCTTCCTGATTTTCACCCTGTCTTTTTGTTTCTTGCCTCCTCTCTGTCTTTCGTTCCCTTTCATGAAGCTGGGAATGTTGGACTTCCCTGCTTAACCACAGACACTTTGTTCGCTTTCTGCTGGCGAAATTCCTGCCGAGGCCTCCTAACAGGGCGAGTGCATAGCAGGAACATCCTCCCTGTGCTTCATCTGTCCCATCTAACGGCACCCCTGGGACATGCGGTCGCCGTGACATCCGAGACATTTCCAAGACTTTCGCTATGTGTCTGAGACGTAAACCACCAGAACAAATGTGGCTGTGCATCAGAACCAGACCTCTGAAAGAACAAGATAAATGGCCCCTGCTGACTTTTTCACATCTCCTACCGCTGTGTGGTATTCGTTATCTAAACCTCTGCGCCGATCCAGAGCCGTTGTTTGGGGATTGCTGCTTTGTTTGTGGGTGGGGTCGATACCGCAATTAAACGATCTCCTGAAGATGCTCGCGGACCTCCGCGAAGTGGAACATCTGCTATGCAAATCCGTCCGTCCTACAGGTTTCACTCATCGCATTTCTTCAACTTTGCAAATCCTTGCTTAGGCTTTTTTATCCCTCCAGAAGCTTGTGGTTCTGGTAATAATGAGAACGAAATCCTGGCGTATACAGCTCCAGCGTCGTGGGCGAGATCTCCGCACGAGTGTGTTTGCAGCAGTCTCGTGAATCTACCTGTGTCCGTTTATACCTAATCAGTCTTCAGTGTGAAGAATCAGCCGAGATGTGGCTCCAGATGGATTGTATTAAAGCGAATAGAAACCCTGTGTGGTTTGCTAACTCTTGTCAGTGTGATAGTGTGCATTCTAGGTGCATATGGGTTTAATTTCGTGAAGCTAGTGTGAAGATTGTCTGTCTTTCATGTCATTTGGTGCTGTTATTTTCTTTTTGTTTTTCTTGCCTGTAACTAGGTTGGAGGTGTTAATTGGTTAGCTGTGCTGGAGGTAGAAAATAAAATTGGGTCTATTTGAGAATTTGATGAGGGCATCTTAACCTTTTATTACTCAGTGAACCTATTATTATTACTATTTTACTTCAAATGAGTACACAGTCTGAAATTGGTTGAAAAAAAAGGTCCTGCAACCTGGTTGAGAATCTACCCCTTAGTCAAGGAAGCAGTAGTTTGTACCAGTTTGTCACAAGTTCTGCCAACTTGTGGCAGCTCTGTGATCTACCCTATATGGGTGCTTGTAATAAAGGACCAACATCAAAGAAGCAAACGATTAAGTTAAAGGAAAATTGAGAGCCAAGCATATGTTAAATTCACCTTTCACGGATGGCAAACCAGTAGCCCGTGCACAAGAGACAGGCAGATTACATATCCAGGCTTTAAATGGTCTTGAGGACAAGCAGTCTCATTCAGCAGCCAGAGAAAGAAACAAATCTACTCACTTCTGATTATATTTAAACATAATGCACTTTATAGTCTGCAGTGTACCTTGACACTTTATCTACAGTGCAGGCGACTCGTTCTGTATCCTCTATACATCTACCCGAGTTGTGGGCAGTGGTGGCTCAAGCGGGTTAAGGCTGTGGGTTGTTGATTGGAAGGTTGGGGTTCAAGCCCCAGCGCTGCCAAGTTGCCAGTGTTGGGCCCTTGATCAAGGCCCTTAACCCTCACTGCTCCAGGGGTGCTGTATCATGGCTGACCCTGTACTCTGACCCCAACTTTCAGAGTTGGGATATGCGAAGAAAGAATTTCACTGTAATGTATATGTGACAAATAAATGCTTCTATTATATTCTATTTTACTAGCTAGCTAGTAAAGATAGATAACTAGAAGGCTTGGACAAAACCGCAATGAAGCAAGCAAATTGTAAATCTGTCATATACAGTAACTCTCCTCCTAGCACAATAAAGATCCTCACCAGACTCTTTTCATCTTTAATGTGCGATTCAAGATCAGCAAATTTTGTATCTTTTGTTTACCTTGACACTTTCTTAGAAAAGGATATTGTCTATGGCCAAGTCATGGACTATGCAGAAATGTAAATACTCGTTTGTGTCTGTATTAATGCATTTAGCTTGTCATGCTGTAATACATTGTTAACTATCAATTTTTAGCCTAGCAGCACTGTAGAGTTTTTAGTGAACTAGCTGATGAATTTCTCCACGCCTGACAACAGGCACAAACACTATAAAGGTACACTTTGTGTTTTTTAAGGTGCTCGTCATGTTTTAGATTTTAGCAAAGGTATAAAAGGTGTATCAGATACAAGCATGTGTTCAATTTAGTATACTTTCACCTCAAACACCCCAAAAAAGCATTCCGTAAATGCTCCCAATTTGACATATCAGCTGTCTGAAAGATCAAGGTCTCACACCACTCGGCCATATTGGCTTCGACTGAAACAACGTGAACAGCTGAAAAGCAGCATGGGAACTGTGGTCTCTTTTATTTCTTCAGAGAACTGAGGTTACACACCAAACCAGCTGATTTGTATCCTTCACATGCCATACAATATCCAGAGTGAGCTCCAAGAGTTTTGCTAAATGGATGTGTAATTTATACTGTAAATGAATAATGCTGACACTATGAACTGGAGCTGTATAGGACAACTTTGTAACCATGCCATGACATCATACAGCTTTTCAGCCCCGGACAAAATGGCTGCTTTATCCACTTATGATTTATATTGCACTCTGGATCAACTTTTGCCACCGCAGAACACCCCGATTGCCTGTTAAACCTTAAAGGAAGAAACGGTTCCCCTAGAAACATCCATAATCGAGCTCTCTGATCTTCATCGTCACTGTTCTGATGGACAAATTGCTTAGGGTTCAAGTCATCTGTGGCAAAATTGAAAACATATCTGGGACTGTGCAGTCTATGGGTTGAAAGTCCTTTAAAGTCAGCTCTCTGAGTGAATGGAGACAAATCATATTTTTCAAGGTTTAACTAAACACCTCAAACCTTATGGAGTCACAATAACAAAGGAATGGAAATGTCAAAACACGGCTGTTTTTGCGATAATCTCTGTTGCGCCACGTTCTAGCCTTTCACCAGGATTTCAGATGGAATATGATAATACGTTTCCAATGTGCTCTGGCGTTCTTGCGATAAACGCAGATGTTTCGAAGGTATCGATACTTTAGTTATGACTGTGTGGAGTCCAAATAATGACATTATTTCCAAGGTGTTTTTGTGGCTCATACAACATTTAGCTACAGGTGCTTTAAGCATGTGGTTGGTAATCGCATCCGAATCTACAGAGCAGCTTTCCTGGATGAAGATTAAGCCTAGTCCCACAATTTTATAGACTTTCCAAAGAAAATTGAAATGGAGCATTTAGTCTACATCGGGCCAGACCTGTTTCTGGAAAAGTTGCCTTTGATGTCTGTGTAGATGCTTTCGAAATGGTGTCGCTTTTACTTCGATTCCCGTGAGTCAACCAAATACTTTTTTTAAAAAATCTTTAAGTAATTATTCAGTACATGCACTGCATACACAAATCCACCCTGTAGCATAGCTACATTCCATTGCACGCACTTCTTGCCAAGTTCTGTGAGTAGCTACATAATTGTTTTACTGTCTGTTAAAAGATTTGTGTTCTCGTGAATGCATGCTTACTCATTGCGACGCTAGTGTCTAGGCGTGTGACTGATGCCATCGTGATAGCTTATTGTACAGCAGGTTGGAATATATTTCCAGTCATTCAAACCTCAACTATTCTGGGCTTTACAAAGCAGCCCTAGAAACTCATGCCTGAACAATTTAAGCAGATCAAGAAATGCTATGGCAGGATGGTTCTCGCTAACACCTAATGCCTACGGTGTATTGAAAAGCGGTACATATGAAATGTATTCCCAGTTCATCCTGTAATACCCAGAGGTCTTTTTGGAATCAGCTATCACCTAAACAGCATGTCAGCACCTTGCAGAAGCTGGCTGTTGCTTACACTGCTCTCTCCATTCCTGAACAACATGTAGCCCGAGGCATCTGCTAATGGCTCTCATCACAGAGAACACAATCCGTGAACTTCTGACCTGAGTGTCTGAGATGGGTCATCTCCCTGTGCACTGGCTTGGAGACACACAAGGTGTTTTTGACTTGGAAACTGCTTTTCTTTGCACTTTCTGCTTTATACATTTGATCTGTGAAGTGCTTCCTTTGTCTTGAGGTTTCAAGTAGGCAAAGGGACGGTGATTGAAACTGACACTGGAAATCAGTATATGGGGCTCTCACCCCGCGCTTTTCCCACTGTGTCTACATCACAGCTTTGGGGACAATGGGGCATTGTGTGGTAGCCATTCAATCCAGTGTGGTGCGCTAGCTTTGACAGTGAGTGATCACATAAAAATAATGATGTCACTGCAACCGCTTAGCCAGGAATGAACAAAGGAGTACCTGATCTGGGCCTGGATTGAGTAAGAACACTGAAGACTTTAGGGGAAGATTAAAAAATATACACCTTTTACTGAATTGACTAAATGTTTGTTCTAATTTATAGGAGGTATCATTATTATGTTAACTAATGATGAATTAATACATGCACTAATCCTTATGTCAGGAAATAATAAAACATATGCCTTTACACCATCAGACTTGTATATGAATAGCCATTAATAATGGTTAATTATCAGTAATAACATATTATTAACTTTTTTTCATATCAATGACTTTCACCAGAGCTATTAAAACTCTGGGATATGCAGAGGGAGGGTTTGGGTGGTGGAGGTTTGAGGTAGGGTCTGCGATGCCCTTACCTCCAGGGGAATGGGGTAGCTTAGTGGTTAAGGTGCTGGACCAGTGATTGGAAGGTTGAGAGTTTGAATCCCAGGTCAACCAATCTGAGCCCCTGAGCAAGGCCCTTAATTGCTCAGCTCTATGAAATGTAAGTTGCTCTGGGTAAGGGTGTCTGCCAAATACCTTTGATGTAATGTTAATGTACATATTTGTGTAGAATCTTTGCATTGCATTATGCTGGAAGATGCTCCAAAATACAATAAAAGAGCTGTTTCTTCACAATAAAAGTGACAGATGAACCAATCGACATTTGTGCAATTTTGATATCAACTGACTGTCAAGGTAAACAATGAAATAAATGTTTTGAGATCACTGAAAATGGCAAAAAAAAAAAAAAATTCTACAAAATTCTGCAATAAGCCAAAAATAAATAAATAAATAAATAAATAAATAAATAAATAAAAAAAAATAAATAAATAAATTGGGATGAGGGCTTCATGTGGAAATCATTTACATTATGAAGAATCAATTTGGTTAACCGAAATTATAGGCTGTAATATAAGTTTGAGACGCTTTGCAATATTTGATTTCCATTGCACACAATATTAAATTGAACCATAACACAGGATGAATTCAAAATTAAAATGAAATATGCATATTTGAGTTTGGAGTGGTCTAAAATCACATCAGTAGACAACTGTAAGTTTGGCCTTTACAACTCTTTTTATTAGACACAGTCCTTACTGGGTGTTTTTGAATGGATCAACCTCTATCATACCCATTTTTAGAACACCATGCTCATAAAATGGTTTGATTTGGATCATGCGATCTCAAAGCAACGTCTTAGGGGTGTTGGCCAAGTTATTTAAATAACCCAAGGTTGTGGTTAACCTACCCTGCATATAAAAAGACCATTTCAATTATCTTTATTAATATTGTGTAAGTCATAATATTAATTTGAACAGAATGAGTTAACAGTATGTTAGTACTTAACTACCAGGATTATTATAAGATTCAGAGTCTGTTAATGTATGCGCATTATTATTTCCTGATGTGCTAAGCTTTTTCCATCATTATGAAAGCTTTATTTAAGTACTAAGACAACAATGAGTCAAAATATCATGACCATCTGTGTAATATGCTGTCAGTCCTCCACATTCAACCAAAACAGCTCTAAACTGCCGAGGCATGGACTCTACAAGACCTCTGAAGGTGCCTTGTGGGATCTGGCACCAAGACATAAATAGCAGAACCTTCATGTCCTGTAAGTTATGAGATGACGCCGTTGCAGATTGGAGTTCCAGCATATCCCACAGAGGCTTGATCGAACTGAGATCTGGGATTTTTGTGGTCAGGGCATAAAGCACATTCCCATACTTTGTGTGCAGTGTGGCAGGGTTCATTATACTGCTGAAAAAGGCCAGTGCCATGAAAGTGGGCACCTGGTCTGTAACAACGATTAGGTTGGTGGCACGGGTCAAACTGACATCATGTGACTGCCTGCACTGGGGTTACACAGTAGAACATTGCCCAGAGCATGACACTTCCTCTTTGAGCTTGCACTTGGCTGTTCACGTGATTTTCCATTTCTCCACGATCCAGCTCTCATGCCCATTATAGGCACTCCCTCTATGGGCACTCTGAGCAGTCTACAGCTACACAGCTCCATACACAGCAGCATATGTTGCACTGTGTGTTGTGACACATTTTTCCTGAAACCATCATTAACGTTTTCTGTGAAATCTGCCACAGTAGCCAGACCAGATTGGATAACCTTCACTGCCCTAGCACATCGATGGGCCTTTGGTCCTCAACATGCTTGCATTTGTAGATTTCTGTATTGTGACCCTGCATTTACTGCTTCAAGCTTCTCAAGTTTGACCCAATAACAGTGTTAATGGAAATTATACCCCATTAAAGTTAACCTCACAATATTTATAATGATTTAACCTAAATCGTTGTTTGTTTACTCATGTATTAACAACCCATTCCATCATTGACTAATTTTCAGCAGATGACTTTGTCCAGAGAGATTTTGCATGTATCTCGTTGATACAGCTGAGCAGTTGATGGTTAAGGGCCTTGTTCAAGGGCCCAGTATTGGCAGGATTTGAGCTCATGACCTTCTGGTCACGGGGCCAAAATTGTAACCAATGAGCTACCAGTTCTTCCTTGGTCAGTATCATAGTGGATCTGGGACTGAGCACAGCAACACTGGGCTTGAGGCAGGAATACTCCCTGGATATGATACCTAGGGGTAATTTATAGTAGCCAATCCATCTACCAGCATGTTTCCATGTGTCATGTGTCATGTGAACATGACAAAATCCTGACAACTAGTTACTATTCACTCACTATGACAAGAAAAACCCATAACCAGGAAGTATTTTCAAAGGTAACACTTAATAATACGGCCATTACCCTGGGGAAAGCCATAAAGTTTCTATGTAGAACCCTACAAGCGAGTATGGAGAAGAGATGGTACCAAGAAGAACCTTCTTATGAAGCTAAGAACTCTTAAGTGCCCTTAAAGAGCTATTTTATTTCTATTAGAAAGAGTGCAGAGTCGGTCTGTGATTTTTATGTTGGTAACAAATGGAACAGTTTAAACTGTGCCTTGTCATCAAGTAGAGAGTAGCACCGAGAGCGATTGCAAACAAAACCATTGATGCTCTTCTCCATTCCTGAGGAGATAAACCAAAATCAGTGTCCAGATACCAATGCCAAGTGTTTAATAAATGTGAGGCATAGTTCGAGTGCAAACATCTGGAGAGGCACAGTGTTCTACAAATGGATGTGAAAACTGATGTATGAACATTAATTTACTAAAAACTTCATCCGTCCTTTGTGCCTGTCTCCCATTAAAACCTCATCACTCAGACCCTCTCAACAATTGAAAAGATACCCCCACAGCAAAAAAAAAAATTACACTTCCCCTCTTGGCATGCTGTTACATTTTAAATATGCCATTAACATACCACAAGGGATGCATTATCGTATTTTATCGCCAACTGTACGTGGATCCAGGGGAGTTATTAAGCGAAAATCACATTTATCATGAGAGCAAGAGAAAAGTTAAGCGTAAATCAAATGGGGCTGTCAGACCGGGATGCATCACAATGCTGTATATGTTGAGATGCATATAGAGGTTTTTTGAACTTGTGTTTCAGTGGTACTCACCTGGAGGATGTGAGTTCAAATCCCAGTACCACCAAGATGTAAATCTTTTGAAAGAGAACTGAAGGAAAATTTTAGTATAAAACCTTACAGTAGCGAATACGAATGACTTATTTGGAATGAATAGATAATGCTTTCTACACACAACCCCTATAGAAGGCACTGGATTTATGACTGGGATCCTGTGCGAAGCATTCAGGGAGGGCATTCAGCGTAACACCTGTGCCAAAATCAAATATCTGGATTGGGTGATCCTTTGTGGTGATCCCAAAAATTGAGTAGCCGAAGGTTAATGATAATAATCTGTGATTAAGTGAGTGAGATGCAAGATATGAAGCTTAAGGGACAAAAAATATGCGTGATGACTATGCCGTGCTGTGCCATACCTTGTACCTTGAGCCTGGTTATGAACTTGAATGATGTAACTGAGTTTGAGGAACTGTCAGAGCCATACTTCACACATCATGCTGACAAAACTGGTATTTCTGCCTCTACATTTTTCCTCCCAGTGTTTTCAGGGGCAAAGTTCTAGGGTTCATTTTAGGTAAAATGTCATGGTTAGGCCTCTTTAGGTTTTAATCGGAATAGAGATACAGGTATGGATATTTGCATGACAAATCAGATGCATTCATTGTGTTACACCTTACAAATATCCCCTTGTGAAATTAGTCATATTGAAATTGACTGCAGAGCAATGTCATGCCCCAGGCAATGCAAAAAATCTTGACATTTGGTCTTCTAATTTCCTAAATTTAGCTTCAGGTAAAGCTTCAGTGACCTTTTGGCTGTAATTACATTATCATTCATAAAATGTGATGTCATGGTGTGTGATGAGTAAAACAGCATTTCAAGGATGACTGTCTGCTAAACTGTGCCGTGGAAAACCGCACCTTGTGGAGAAGTGAGTTCACAAAGCTGCTTGTACCATGAGGAATAGATGTCCAACACCCACCATAGTCTTAGTTCTTAGTGAATGGGAGGCACAGTCACAAAGCCTAGATCCATCTGAGTGTGAGTCTGGGGCGAGACAACGCCTTCAGGGATCTTTGATGACCCCGAACCTCCTTTCATGTGGTCATTGCTTGTCTCAAGAGAGGTCAGTCTTATCGCATGGATGATCTGAGTCATTCAGAAGGTTTGTCACTTGGGGCATTCATGCCTCGACCGCAGCTTGACTTGTATGTGATCCATCTTTCAAGGAAATGAGACGGCGAGACCAATTAAAGGCCACGAGGTGCTAGTCTTTTCTAGGACCATCCTCTTCTTCCAGTCCAGTCTCTGAGCAACAGTGAATAGGGAATAGACAGGCCTCAGTAGCCAGCTGGCGTATTCAAATTGAAGCATGAACAATGGATGACCACAATGGCCGTGCCCCAGATCGGATAGACACGTATGTAGTTTCTGACATGTCAAAAGAACAATAGCCTTTTGATTCACACTTCCTATGTCCAAAGACATGTCAAAGGCATAGTTTATAAAAGCCAGAGAGTCACACGCTGTCCCTGGGCTGTAGAACATGACTTTAGATTTGCGCTTGGGCTTGCTTATGCATGGTCTTCTACTTAGTCTGTAATTTGTGGCTGTTTTGGTGTGTTTTTGTGCTCCACATTAACTTCAAATAATTCTCAGAATTCATTACAATTGCCTGGTGTTGGATTTTGTAACTTAGGAGAAATAAACAAAGAAAAAAAATATTTCACAGAGGAAATGGCTTAGCAGGAAATGTTAATAATACAAACCTTCTCTTTGAAACATGTATGCTTTTGTTTATGAATTGCAAATAAACGCCCTGAATTTCAGCTATTATTTTAAGCTTGGCAAGAGATAAAACAATGCTCTTTTGCATTTGCCCATATCTAAGTGCCATTGATTCTTATCAGAACCTTTATGGAAAAATAAGTTATTGAAGTCAAGCGAATGTTTTAGCCACAAGTCTGTTTTCTCTCATTTGTGGAAAATAAATTAGAGGACTGGTCATCAACGTTGGAAGTGAACCAGTTTACTTAATCAGAACCATATCCGGATTTCAGGAGAAGTACTGCGAGTGCAGCGGATGCCTCGGCCAGTTTCCTGAGTCTTCACGTCTTGGTCTCGTGGCCTGCTGTGATACACGTGTCAAATCACCTGCTTCATATGCCTGGAAATGGATCGCACATGTCGGCTCACGGAAATCTGGGGGAAAAAAAAAGAAAGTTGTATTTTGAACAGCGTGTGCTCTTCGAGTCACATCAAAGTCAGCAACGGGTGTGTTCACAGCAATGGACCACCTAGCATACGTTATTGGAAATAACTGGAAGTCAGCCTGTGACTAAAACTGACTTCAGAGATGAAGAAATTGTGAGTGTGTAAGAATGAAAGAACGATAGGGAGGGTGACATCAAGATGAGAACGAGGGCTTTAAAGAAGTCACTTTCTGAATCATTTCCTCACCATTCTGTGACCTGAATGATCATTTTTCAGGAACAAAGCTGTAAATTTAGCAACTTATATAACAACGCTTTGACTGGACTGGTTTATGGGCAGGTTTAGCGGTTCAAGCTTGTACTCCTTCATTCCAATGAAATTGCAATGAAGTTACTCTTTAACATTCCTGAGACTGATTTGTTAATATGGGCTGCCTGTGTACTTAAATGTTGGAAGAAGAGATGCATCAATACCATTTTTAACCGAGTACATGTTTTGGTACTTGTTGGTACCGATACAGATATGTATCGGTATTTATAATTTATATTCATAGAATATTTATATTTACATATTTCTAAATAAAACTTATTTCATATAAATAAAATTTTTAATTTCATGTTTATTTAACATACAATTTTATTTATTTATTTATTTATTATACTATAATTGCTCTTTATATTGTTAGCTCGCTGATTTTAAATGAAACAATAGCTAGCTAGTTTTGTTTAATTTGGGGGATTTTTTTTTTTATTAATGCACTGGAATAGATGCCGATTTGATATTTCCACTTATCTGGCATCTCCTACAGAGTTGGTTCCTAGCACTGAAGTCCTTCTACTGGGTTTTATGGTATTTTTAGGGTATTTATGGTATGGTTTCATTGTAGAAGGATGCTGTAGTTGCTGATATTTTCACCTGGTTTCAGAGCATTTTAACGAGTACACATTAATCAGCACATTATCAGATTCATACCCAATTCCACTATTGGTACTGATGCATCCCTTGTTCATAAGCAGTGGATGTTCATGACGAGTGCTTAACCCTGGACTTGTGTGTGTCATGGGGACTTTTTCCACTCTGCTCTGATTGTAGTGCATTGCAGAGACCTCGCCATCCTTCGGAACACACAGATCGATGCTGACTGTTTCTGTTCAACTCGTTTGGAGAAAGTTGCCACCAAACTGTGTGATCCATTAACAAGAACCAGTTCGGTCCACTGGGGTGAGAAGATTTTCAACAACATGGAACACATCAAAGACCGCGACCACAATTACTTACACGAGTTCTCAGCCTTTGAATCTGCAGCGGAGGCTTTAAAAAGGCTTGAAAGCATGCGTAATCTTGCCTCGTGGGCATCCGTGAAACTCCACAGTGTCTCATTTTCAAACCTACATATGGGACACATGGTGTTTGTTTGTTTAGTGCTTAACACCACTGCACCACTGGCATTGTATAAAGGTTTTTCTTAAAGATAGCAGGAAATATGCAAATACTGACCTATGGTGATGTTTGTTAAGCAAAATATTGAATAACACTGTCATTATTTTGACGCAAAGGACATGAGGGAATCTGACAAATGACTGTAATTAAAGTAATTAGATTAAATGCTTTTTTACCTTGTTGACTTAGAGGGGCGCTGTCATCTGAGCCGTGCGTATCAGTTAGATAATCGAGATGAACGCGGTGTGGGAAAACACTTCAGCACCTGGAAATTGCTAGCATTTTTTTTAATGCAGACTATTGTTTACCCTGGAATCAGCTTCAGAGCAAAGGGAGGTGATCTTTGATGTCAATATGTCTCACGTTATTGCTTTATTGATAACTCGCTCGGGCTTTAATGTTTACGTGTGAGAGCATAAACATTGCATAACAGCGATCAAAAGTCAATTATCTTATGAACGCCGAGACGATGAGTGAATCCCATGGTGCCTGCAGCCCAATTCCAAACTTCACTGCTAGCCAAATAAACAAGCAGCGAAGACAATCACCACGGAGAACACCGGCCAAATATCTACCGAGCGGCACTTCAACCCAGTTCTTATTTTGCGGCGTTTTTAGGACTTTTACAAGCCAGATACACGTCTGTAAGTCACCGTCGGCGTAACGGAAGAGTCATCTAATAACCTCTTTACAGCACACGTTTTATCCGAAACCATGCAGCTGTCAGGACATTCTTGACAATGTCCTGAGTTTTGGATTTAAAAACCAAGCCGTACACATAAAAAATTGATCTCCAGGCTTCAGTTGCTTCAGTAATAAAGTCTCGACTGGTTCTTGTTATTAACCCCCCAACTACTCTGAAGTTGATTTCACATGGCAGTTGTTTGTAATGAAAATCTGCAAAGGCTTTCTTTCCTCAGAGCTGTGTGTCATTTTCTGCCTTTCCCCAGGAGCTTTTCCACTGTTTCCTTCAGTAATTCTGCCTTTAAACAACAGCTGGTTACCGGCTACAAATATATGAGGCAAATCGCATTCATATTACACAGTCATATTTGAGGGTTTTTGTTTGCTGTTTGACTGTGATGTGCTTTTCATTGAAACCACACAAATGTCACAATGAAATTGTCACTAGGGTAGCGTTTTTGATGAAAAGTGTTTTCTCCCCCCTTTGGCCCTGTTAGGTTATGTCCTTTGTAAGATCAGATGTCTGATTGTTATTCCACATTAAGGAAAAATTTAGGTCGCTTTCACTTTGTATACCTTTTGACCGACCTGCCAAATCATAAATTACACTTTGGAAAGTTGACTTATTCTCCAAAGCCATCACATCATCCTACCAACTAGTTTTTATCCAGCAGAAAGAAAGATCATGTGCCTTTCCTATGTGTGTGTGTAGGTATGATGTGTTTTCCTGCATTGAGACACCTAGATACTGTATATTTGTACCTAAAAGCTGCTGCTGTAATCATAAACACTCCTGTGCTCATCCCAGGCTTCACAATCTACTCATAATGAACATACTTTCAACACTTACTGTACTGTTTGTCTTCGTCTTTACTCTTCCACATCTGTATACTGTAACGACCTTCACTATCCGGCGTCACTCAGAAGAGAACAGTTTCGTCTGGTTCCTCTCGAGGTTTCTTCCTCATGTCTTGTCAGGAAAGTATTCTTAGTCACTGGCTTCTCTGTTAAAAACTGACATCTTTATCCTGACTTCTGTGAAGCTGCTTTGTGATGTCGTTTGTTGTCATGTGTTTTACAACTGAACACGGGTGATTTTATTGCATTGAATCACGATTTTATTAAGTCTACACATGAGAATACCATAAAGATTAAAATCTATAATTAAATACAAAGATTCAGTTGCTCAACTAATCCGGCTAATTATGCATTTGGAACACGCTCATTGTGTCTTTCTGGCACTTTAATTACAGCTTTATTAGTAACTTGAATTAAATCGAAACTCTAAACTGGTTGTGCTGTAGTGAACGTACACCTTGTCATTGTTCCACAGCAGTATTTAAAGGCGAATTCAAGCTAACACGGGTTCCTTCAACACATGAACAATGGCCTTGGCATCTAGACAGTTAAAACATGTTCATATTGTAAATAAAGCCTTTTCTTTTTCTCATCTCATGCTTACTAATTAAATTGTCATTCACACAACTTGGTTCATTATTTAAGTAACATGTTTTGGGTTTAGGCTCTATCTGTTTGTGTTTGTTTGTTTGAAAGTGAAAATCCTTCATATTTGTCATTCATTTTCCCTAAATGATTGACGGCTGCGTCGAAATATTAGCACTTTCATTTAAAGTATTTGTCCCTGGATGAAAACCAAATTCCATCACGTTGGCAGGGTACTTTGATACGTCCAGCTAGACTTTCCCATTTATCAAAAATAAATGTTTGTTAAATTTAAATCAGAAGGTTATGCAACTTCATAACCTGCTATTCAGAATATGTATATATATATATAAATAGATGAAATAACAATTAAAGCTTCTTGGCTTGACTTGCATACATTGTGAGGTGTCCTGCTTTTGGAAATGACTTGATGACTTGTTGATGCGAGACGTCAGAGGAGAATGGCCAGAGGAGGAGATATGTGCTGACAGGAAGACTAGAGTAACTCAAATAACCAGTATTTACAGATGTGGTGAGCTGAAAAGCATGTCACAATGCACAGCATAAGAAGACCACGTCAGGTTTTCAGAACTGAATACATCTCTTACAGGAGATACAGGATACGACTCCTGTGGTGATGCATGAGGAATGATGGGTGACAAAAACCTGATGTATGATGATTCATGCATGTAAATATTTAATTCAATTCACAAATGAAAATCTACATTTATTGTTAATGAGCAAGCCAGGGGTGGCAGTGGCAAAGAAAAACTCACTGAGGTGAAAAGAGGAAGAATGAGGAACCCACCCTCTGCTGGGATTAGAAATTATTACTCTTCTATATAAATGCAGAGCCATGTGCTGTTTGAAGCCTGTACATTTCTGGTATTGTGTGTGTAAAATTCCAAGGATATCAGCAATTGCTGATATACTGAAACCAGCCAGTCTGGCACCAACACCGGTGACACAGCTAAAGTGAATGAGATAAAACTTTTTTCCTCATTCTGATGTTTGAGCCGCATCTACACGACTTTTTTGCATTACACTGCTGCCACATAATGGCCTCTACACTCTTCTACAAATGTTTGCAATCTAGGTCCTATTTTTGACAATACACTTTTCTTTGAAGCTTTACTGTGACCTTTACTGATTTTGAAAGATGCCAAAACCTTGATTATGATGATACTTTCGTAGCCTTGCACGTAGATTACTGTAATTTCCTCTTTCTTAGCATTTCTTGTAAACCTCTAAACAGACACCCACATATCGAATAATCAGCTGTGGAAGTCCTTATTCATACCAAACACATTACACACACACACTCCAACAGCAATGCTGGCTCTCTGTTTCCCAGAGAATCAAATACAAATTCTTACTTGTGGAGTGCTACGTGGCTGCGCCTTGCCTTATCTGTGATCCGTTGTAGCCTTACACTCCTTCTCGGACTCTCGGGTCTACCAAAACTGGCCTGCCAGATTAGACTGACATCACAGTTTGGGACAGATCAGATCTCTTCACCAGGACTTTTGTGCCTGAACATCCTTCTCCCAACATATTAAATACATCTTTTTTTGTCTATATATACATGTCCAGAGACATTTAGTGTTAGAAAGTTGCACATACATTATAATTATTGTGTCTTTTCATGGCCCTAACCCTGTTGTTCTTTAGTACCAGGTCCAACCTTTGGACTTAAAGCTACGGACAGTTATGATGCAAACAGAGTAATGCTTAATATGGTGAATTTCTAAACTCTTGTCCTTTCACGATTAATCCCACTGCTTCACTGATTATGGACCTTGTTGTTGCTTTGGTCTGCAAATCTCAATTTCCAGCTCCTTAAACTTAGAAATCTTCCTAATAAACTGGACAGAAACACTCTCGCATGGTTTAGACGCATCGGTAAGGTTGCGAATCTTGTGTCTAGCATGTTGGATTACAATGTCATGTTTTTTCTTGCTGGTTCTCGGGATGTGATTATGGGCAAAACTCACAGTAATAATGTATTAAAGTTTGTTAACAGTAGCTGACTGGTACTATGTATGAAATGTTTGCATTATTATTATTATTATTATTATTATTATTATAATTATCCACAGGCTCCAAGCAGTATATGCACATGCATGTGTCTATGTGTCTCATGCACATCCTCCTCCTGCACCATCCTCCCTTCAGTGCTTTAATGGGGGCGGAGGGAGGGAGAGAGAGAGAGAGCTATAAAAAGCGCGCGAGCCCCATCACAGAGCCGCAACGGTGTACACCGGTACACGCGCACGGATTAACCGAGAGAGAGAGAGGGAGAGAGAGAGAGAGAGAGAGAGAGAGAGAGAGAACTAACTACTCTTAACTATCTCATCAACTTCATCTTACACTATGCTGACAGCGTAAACTTTCTTTTTAAATAGTGTTAATTCACTTTTTTTTTAAAAAAAACCTACCAAATCACGGACTTTCTTTTGCAGGGATTTTGTTTTTTTCCCCAAATGCGTTTTTAATTTACTCCCCCAACCCGCAAAAAAAAAACCCAAAAACAATTCTCCCCGCAAAGACAGAGAGTTAAAAGAAAAGCCCCGCGCGCTCCGGGAGGATGCTCGCGCTGACGCGGAGCTCGTGCTGCTGCTGCTGCTGGCTGCTCGCACTGCTGCTGAGCCACGCGGGAGTCAAAGCGGCCAACCACAACAAGAACAACAACTCCATCAAAACGCCGCCGCTCGGTGAAGCGCCCACAGCCGCCGCCGCCTCCGCCGCCGCCGCCGCGTCCACGCACCCGGAAAGCGCCGCTCACGTGCCGGCGAAGAAGTCCAACGTCCCCGTGCAGGTAGGCTGTAGGCGCGCGCAGGCGACAGGTGCTCAGGCTTTATTTCCGTATGATCCTCGGAGACAGATGAGGATTCCTTCTTAAAACTGGTTAAAACAAACAAAACAAACAAACAAACAAACAAAACTAAATGACCTGTTACCTGCCCTGTCCACACTTTAGGCACTCTAAGACTGTAATGTATTTTTTCTTCTCAGTCACTCTTGTGCTATGACAAGTACATCGTTTGTTCCCCCAGTGTGCAAAGAGGCACGCAGTTTATAACTCATTATTACACATTTATAAATGTTCAAGAACTTCTAAAGATACACAATATGCACTTAAGGTACTTGTTGGGAATGTAGGATCGGGGTCAGATCTTTTTTATAAATCACAATTATTAATAAGAAGTGCCACTCAAACTGACTTTCTGTGTGTGTGTGTGTGTGTGTGTGCGCGTGCACGTAATAGCAACATACAATACAAAAGTAATATAGTATACCTCACGTACAGATTCACGTGTACTTCTTGAACGTGTAACTAGAAGTTAAACTGCGATACTGGTGTGTGTGTGTGTGTGTCTATGGGGGAAAGTGAGCACTCAGTTATACCTTGGAAATGGGAAAAGTGATTAAAACCAGATTTCATTTCCCAATCTCCAGTTGTGCAGCCAAATTACGCTTACGGTTTTGCGTTTTTGTTGTGGTTTAATGTTACATTACATTTTCTCCTTATTCCTTTCTGTCAAACATGCATGCACAATGATATAATGTCTTTAAACAAGTAGAATGGGGAAAAGATTATTACTATTATTACTATAATTTTGCATTTGCAGTTCAGGATGCTCTTCTCCAGAGTGACTATAAAAATACCAAAATATCATAAATAAATTTTTATAATAAAGTTTTATAGGATTTAGTGCAAGAAATAGTACAACAAAAAATGAATACAGTACATTAAAAATAATCATGTTCGTCAGAGCAATGTAGACACGTTGCTTGTAGAGTGTCTCCCAGCCTCGGTCATATCAGAAGTATTTGCACATTATCACGCTAACACGATTTATGTTGTTTATGTATGCACAGATAAGTCGCTAAATCACTTCATGTGTCCCCGATGTTGTCAGTCATGAGTTATGTATCTCACTAGGCTTTGTAAAGCAGCGCGCTTCAGTAAAACTGACTGAAAACCAAAAAGCTGTACACTTCATTTGACTAAACATTTCTTCACATTTCCAAACGGCTGATAGTTCAGTCTTTCGAGGCGCAAAAATGTCATATAATGTTATAAGAGTAGTGACTAAAACGGTACAGTGAATTTGAGGATTTTTTTTTAATATAGATAAATGATTCAAAACAAAAAAACATGTTTATAGACAGTGCATGTCCGGTCAAGGTGCACATTATACACTTAAATTATGATCATTTTCTTATTATAGCTTGAGGACTCTATAAATGGAAAGCTTTTCCTTTAAAATTGATATATGGTTCAATAGGCATTTTGTAACTACAGTTGATTGATTGATTGATTTATTTATTTTATATCCATCAAACAGTATAGTGTGCAGCCTGAACAGGATGTATTTTGATATGAAAATTGAACACGTGGCATATATTTGACAAAAGCCTTATGTACATGTTATGTGAAAAGATTTAATCATAGATCGCTATCTATTTTTCTGTCTATCTAGGATCGAGCACAGGTTGGATTTTCTTGCCGTAACACTCATTTATTCATGAGTAAGTTTAGTAGACGTGTTTAGGGTCAGTCAGTAGCTTTTAAATACATTGGAGAGTTGATCATGAGTTATGTATAAATAAGACATTCACTTATATCATGCTTCTCGCATGTGACTGAATTATTTCTTTGACGCTATAGATCGAGAACATTATGAATTATTTGTATAATGCTGTAAGCTGAGAATTAATTCTTAAGTCTTTTTCTATAATAAGTCTTTTTCTGTAATAGTTGTAAATTATTAAGATTTTTTTTTTTTTTTTTTTTACGAAGACGTTCCTGATGTGTCATGAAACATGGTATGGAAAAAAAAAAAAAAAAGACAGAGGTGAGTGCAGTCGCACATCATAAATCATTCTGGGGGCGGGGGGGTTGGCAGTCCTGGCACTGATCAAGCTGATAAAGTCTCTGTCTTTCTCTCTGTGTGTGGTGCTCTACATACTTCCAGATCTCCTCTGAGCCTTACAATTGATAGCACTGATCCATTTGACCACAGTGATATACACGGAGCGTTATAGAATCATTGTTGCAGAACTGGAATGTCATGCTACGTGTAGCCAGTCAGGCAAATGAAGATGATTAACCATGTTGCTGGTGCTTTATGTAACGCAGCATGGATTCATTTCCATATTTTTTTGTTTTCAACAAGCGGTGGCTGCCTTCCACTCTGCCCGAGGTGCTCAGCGCTGACCCCGTCAGCCTAGCTAAAGTGTTTGTTTATGAGCTGGGTAAATAAAAGATAAGTGTCGATGTTGGCGAGAAAAAGTGTGGCGTGTGGTTAGCACCAGCTTCATGGACTTTTTTTTTGGGTGAGGAGCCTGAGGCATATTTATATACTGTGTAAAACTGAAACTGGATGAAGGTTCAGCTAAACGAAATTCATACCGCTGGATAGATTTCTTTCTGCGGCTTTTCACTTTGTCACTCTCGGCCCCATGTGATGTAGTGAGCCTTATTAAGTATCTGATGGTGCTGCCAGGAATTAAGTGTTAGACTGATGGAAAGATGTTGGCCTAGATGCTGCAATCGCAATAGAGCGCACAGCTTCATGCACTGGAACCTCATGGCAGTCTACAATGCGTGACAGATGAGGTGCTGAGCGCGGCTTTTATCGCCCTCTGGACAGAGGTGACTCACTGAAGTGTTGGACGAGTTCTGGGCGGAAATTCACCATCTCGCTTGTTTGCTAGGCTCCCTGATAAACGTGTCGTGTTTATATCTGTCTTTAGAACACCTCTCATCCCCTCGAGGGCTCCAGCTCGCTATCATTAAAGGATAAGTGGAGGATCTAAACATAAGCTTGCAGTAAATAAGTCCCACTTGTTTACGCTAATACACTGCGAATTAGATGTGGAAGGGAAACGGGCCACCCAACGTTGCACGCTAATGCCAAAAGAGAAGCAGTCCGTTTATGTTTCTGTCACATTAGCAGAGTGGGCCTGTAGCTTGAAGACATGTTGTAGTCGTATCTTTTGGCACTCTTGTCGATCAAGGCTTCCTCACGAAAAAATAATAATGGTATCGGGTATTCCCATTTGCCCTCCCAAGGACTCAAAAATCATAAAAACATCAGTTGAAGCTCGGAAGTTGCAGAGTGTTTCGGTTAAAAGAAACCCCCAGTGGGAATTTTGAGAAAGTGTACGTGGGTGGGCAGCAGCAGCTTTCTCTTGTTTTTTTGTGCTTTAGCCAAAAACAGAGGTACTGGCATGGGCATGGCATGCTTCACTCCTTTAACCGTGTGCAGCAGGGATGTGGATTCATTCTCAAACCTGCATGAACATGAGACCTGTTTCTCATCAGCGGCTCAGTCCCCCCCCCACACCTCCTTTTTTAAACCAGTCCCCTTATTTAATTTGACACGGTGGTTCCGTTAACGAGAGAGGGACCAGATTGTTTGGATCTGGCTTGTAAAGAGAGGAAACAGGTCTCTGCTGCCCCCTTTGGGGTTAAGTGGCTGTTTAGTGATGCTAACGAGCTGAGAGAGTGAACTAAACCAGCCCGAGGTGTGACGGCTCGTTAGCGCTAGATGGGCTAATCACACCTCTATCGCTCCTGCGAGCCTGCGAGACGCCACCACCGCTAGCACCTGGCTTAAAGCATCTCGCAGCCGTTATGATATCCAGAGCTTGTGAGATTGAGTGTCCAATTATCCGTCCTCGTTAAAACCGTTCATTTCCTCGCTAGCACTCTTCCTTCTGCGGGCGTTTCTCATAGGCTGCCCGATGTTTATGTAAATCGTGTTAAATGAGTGACAGGCATGGCCCTTCAGGGGTTAGTGCACACATGTTTTGTGGTGGAGAGATTAACCTTAAACTTGGGCTTCAAACAGCCAGAGAAAGCCCAGGCCGCCTCTGTAATCTGGTCCTCGTGGCCTTTGAGGCTGGATAGCGTTTGTTTGCTCGGTGACATCGTTTATTTTACTCCGGGAAACCCTCTCAGCTCACTAACACCATTCATGGTGTCGGGTGTCCATTCTGATTCCCTCAAGGTCAGATCCAGAGAGGCCCAGAGGCCCGGGAGTTCACAAACCTCATGTGTGAAACAGCAAACCATTCACAATTACACGTTCCGCTTCAGAGTTCCTACCAGACCAAAGCTGGTGTCTAGGCTTTGAAAAGCGATCTCATTTGAATGACTTTATTTACTAACCTTTTCTTTGGAGTGTATTATGGAATTAGTTAGTCATCAGTATGGCTGAGAGATGGTGATTTAGACCGTGCTGAATGACATCTGAAATCTGTAAAGCCAATAGCTTAGTGGTTACTGTTTTTTTTGTGTTGGAGAAGGAGTGAATGCACCAGGCTTTGGTATTATTCAAAAACCCAGCACTGATATCAAATCCTGGGAGTGACAGGTTTATGGAAAGGATTAGGAAAAATATCAACTGAGAAAGAGTTTAAAGCCAAAGACCAAAATGAGTTGAACTTCAGAATCCAATCTTCTGCTTTCTTCATCTTTTATAAGCTTTCTTTACACTTATCACTCCACATCCAATCCTTTTAACCCCAAAGCCTTTCCATCTTTTCTACCAGTTCCACAGTAGTTACTAAACAGTGCTTTAGGACAAATAAATAATTTAACAATATCACCTTCTGTTTTTGGGAAGATAAAGGAGAACGCATTTACAGTGTTCGTGTAGTTAACTGATTTAAAGTCTCAGCTTATTATTGAGCTATTTATCTTAAGGCACATAATTCGGTAAGTACAGTGAAACTAATCGCACAAGTATGTAGAATGAAAATTGAACTTGCAGATGGTGAGTCATTTGTTGGCTCGGGAAGATTGGAAAGCATTGGGTGGCATGTAGGGCATTCTGGTAGCAGCAGCCATCCTTTGACAAACATCCAACATCAGCTTTCTTAAAAAAAATCCTTAAATAAGAGTGTCTCGTTTAAGTGTGATTATTGAGGATGATTTTCCTATAACTGCATATCCTGAAGTGTGTCATTTTCATTTATATTCTTGTATAATTTGCCAATTTCTTTTGCCAGTTATATTTATAAAAGAATAATTCCTCATTCTTTTTAATATTTATTTATTTAGTTAGTTAGTTAGTTATTCGAATAGATTTATTGTTTTGTGTAATGCTGTGGAATGTCCATAGCCTTTCCCTCACCGGCCTCTCTTTTTCTCTTCTTTTTCCCTCTCTCTAGAAGTGAATATCAAAAGAAATTACATCACATTATATGTCACATTACCAAGATACAGACTACTAAATCACTACCGCTCTGAATGTTATGAAGCACTAACAACAGAGACTCCTTCCAAAAACGCTAAGTCTCTTCTTAGAAGACTACTAATAAAAGATTAGCAATAAAAAATAAAAAAAATGTTTAGGATCCTTCCTAGCTGTCCCTGTGTGTGTTATTACCATAGAAAGAATAACAGATTAAAACAAGTACATTAATATAAACCTGTGATTTGCCTTGCAGCTGGAGCTACTGTCAGAGCTGCTATTATAGAAAATTATGTTCAGACACGATGTTAGCAATGGGATTTAGTATTAGGGGTTTTATAGTGATGCTGAATGACAGATTTAAACAGCCATGCCCAAGACCATGCACAGAATAATTTACTGCTAAGAAAACAGAGATTTGAATGTTCATCTCAGACAGAGAGGGAGAGAGAGAGAGAAAGAGAGACAGCGCAGCATG
>NC_080712.1:8540145-8600145 GCF_019097595.1 Hemibagrus wyckioides
GTGTTTTTGAGCAGAGGAGAAATCTTAAAGCTGATGTGTGTGAGTTGATTCGTTTCTGTCTGTCTCTAGGTGTACAGCACTGAGAAGCATTGCAGCAGCGATAAGGACTGTGCGGTCAGTAGTTACTGCCACAACTCGCAGCACGCTCCGTCACGATGCGTCACCTGCCGCCGCAGGAAGAAGCGATGCCACAGAGATGCCATGTGCTGCCCTGGGAACCGCTGCAGCAACTGTATGTATCTGATCATCCTGTAGTGCGGGTTATAGACTACAGAATCAGTCTATAGTCTGAGCGTTAGTGTTTTTGTGTCCATAGGTAAACAGCACCTTAAACACTAAGCATCCACAACCGGGGATGTGGTAGATTAGTGCTTGAAGTGTTAGACTGCTGATGATGTGAGTTTAAATCCCAGGTCCACCCAACTGCCTCTACAATGCTCTTAACCTTCAACTGCAGTTGAATAAAAAAATGTAAAAAATAAGATCAAATGCAAGTCGCTCCAGATAAGGGCGTCTACCAAATGCCTGAAATGTAATGCATTCACACTAACAAGCGACAAGTCAGACATGTTGCTTGTTGTTTTGTCTCTTGGTACAGCTGTCGGTAGTGGGTGTGGCCTGTTCGGTATTGTTGATGTATTAGTATTAATTCCCATGTTATGTTTGGCTTTCTTCTAGCTTCACTGGCAAAGCTTTACACTGTAAGACATTTCAAGATGGTTAAAATTAGAAATCAAAGTTGCTGCTTTAAAGATCTGACCAGACTTGGCTTGAAGTTACTCTTTTGTTTCTACTCGCAAGTAGTCAAGACAATGAATTACTGTACATTTTTAAAAAAGTTTAATATCCAAAACCTGTCATGAAGAGTGAAGTTGACATGTTTTACACGTACTGTGTCCATACTCTAATCGTATCAGCTTAAAATATCTTAAAAATAGTCAAAAGTTTTCTCTAATAAGACTACAATAAAATACTAACACAATAATACGATTATTAATCCCATTTCTACACACTGTGGACAAATTTCAAGCTGGAAATAGTGGACCGGCAGATCATTTTTTCTCTCATCCTTAAGCATTTATTTTATTAGAAAAACAAGGCGAATGATATGCCAGTAGAATTAGAAAACTTGTCTGGAAATATGTTCATCTCGTCATATGTAATCTCTTGTTTGTTATATAAATAAAAGACTAAATAATTGGGCCGTGGATTGACTTTGTGGCTATACCACATCATCCTTAATTATCAAATCTCAATTTAAATGTCGTTTGTTGACACATGCTGTCACTTTCTCATCAGCTGTTGTGAACATAAGTGACGTTCTCAACGTTGATGTCACGGAACAGTGATTAAAAATGTGTTTCTTGACTTATGAGTATTATAATTTAGCTAATTATAACTGGATAGCCAGATATTTGTATTCCTTTTTCAATTTTGGAATCAAACTCATATTGAAATCGAAGATATTTGATAGAGAAAAGCCTTTGAACTAGCAAAATGGAAATACCTTTGAGAAGATGTTCTGAAGCTACTTCATGTTCCATAAAGATTATTATTATTATTATTATTATTATTATTATTATTATTATTATTATTATTATTATTATTATTATTATTATTATTATTATCATCATTTCCATTTATATATACATGACTAATATTCTGAATATTTCCAGAACATTTATACTGAAAAATATCATGCTGCCAGTCACATTAACACCAAGTTTTTCTTCTTGTGTTTAGTTATCTGCGTCCCGTTCCCTGAGAACCTCATGACCCATCACATCTCACCTGCAAAGGAGCACAAAAAGCTAAGCAAAGACAAAGGCTGGAAGAAGAGCAAGGTCTCCCTGAAAGGTGTGGGAATTCACATTGAATTGTTTTCACGTCTGCAGGGTTCAGAAACCAGTCCGTAGAGTTTCTGCATATTTCTGTGCAGTTAGTACATGGGACCTAAGCTCATGTCATTGATTGTGTTTGTGGAGAGGGAGCGCCAGGCTGTGAATGCAAACATAACTGCCTGTTCCTCGTAAATGAACCGAACCCCGATCATTCAACACAGCTGGAAGCATGCTGCAAAGAATACAGATCTTTCTCCGTCTTTCTTTCAGGACATGAATAAAATGATGAGTAGTACATAATTAGTAACACGGAGCTCTGTATAAATTGAATCTAGCATAGTTCCTGATGAAATACCTGTTTAAACAGGTGAAGTGTGAAGACGTGTTAGAAAGTGAGAAAAGGTTTTGACATTTAAAACAAGCACTTTAGATATAAAGGACTGGTTAGGGATTGAGTCAGAGTTTAGGTTCGCACAATAATCTGGTGAAACTGTGTAAACAATTAAAAAGAAATAACCAAAAATAACCTCCAAGCCTACCAATAAGCAAACTCTATTCAATAAATCCAACTCTATTCATTGACAAGTCTTGCAAAATAGATGGCTTCCCTGCACAAGAAAATTAGCTGGTGCTATTTATAAGCGCAGAGAATAAGACTGAATTAACTTGTTTTTTTGCGGGACGTGGTTGACGAACAGTTCAGCCAAAAAAAAAAAGTAACGAAATGTTCCACAGTCTGCGGTTTTGTCCTGATGCCATTTGGGTTGCGTGTTTAATGGAGAGGCTAAAATACCGAACAAACATCTCACGTATGTAATAAATATTTGCTATTCTAATTCTAAAGAGTAATCTATAGCGCCTGACAAAGTGCCGGATCAAACCGGTTAATAAATCAGGAAGTCGTTTGCTGGGACTCTACGAGGCGCCGAATCTCTCTCTTTATGTACAGACCTTCTGAAGCAATTGTAAATTCAGTGTAACAACCAGACCTCTGGATGTGTTTAAACTCCTGTAGGAAGAAGCCAAAACAATGTAATGGTCTCATATTCCTCCATTCCCTCTGGACAATTTGGATTTGCAGGACTTCCTCAGCAGAATTGCTTGATTGCTTACAGTGGGGTTGTTACAGCAAACATGCTGATTTGCTACGGGGGTGTACGATACCTGCAGGCTCCACAAATACTGTAATTCGGTTTGGATAATGTAATAAGTCCATGCATTTGTGGTGTGCCATGTAATCCATGTGTTGAACTTTATTGTCCATGGAATATGCAGTGTCTGTTCCCTGAAGTTCAAGCCATGTAAATGTTCCCTCAAAAATACAGATTTGGCTCCTAAGATACAATTTATCAAGCTTTAGGATCTGACCTTACTTGAGTTTTCAGCATGTACTAATTTTCCACTACCTTTTACTAGTTTTATCACAAATCAGGATCTTCCCACAAACGTTCTACATAGAGCCTTTCCAACTTAAAGAACCCATTAGAGTTAGATGGAGATAGATAGAGTTAAGACAGAAAGTTTACTAAGGTTTATTCAGTGCTATGTATTTTGCGTCTTGTACCATTGTCTACATTCTGTTGAAGAAGAAGTTCAAGAAAGTAAAGTAATAAAAAAGTCAAACCATTAACTTACCTTAAATTAGCTTTCTCACAAGTTTAGAAAAAGGGTTTCACTGAGTACCATGAGGCATTCTTTGATTCATAAAGGTTCTATGTAGGACCCAAAATGAAGGGTTGCTGATTCGAGTTGAGTTCTTAGAAAGCTAGATCCAATTAATCATTCAAAAAACCAAAGATTTGTTTTCTAGGACTTTATGGAACTGGAGGTAGCATCAAGGTTGAAGGATCACGAAGAACTTTAGACACAAAGGACCTTTCAAAGAACCCATTAAGAGCCATTGTTTTCTGAGAGTAAAATAATGAACAAAAAATATAACAGGCTTTAACCTTCTTAGAAAAAGGTATAATCTAATACTCTATTATGTTTTGGGGTTGTAATGGTGTATGAAGTACCTGTATGGCAATAAATATCCATTACCTGTGCAGAAACCACCTTAGGAACACCATTCTTGTAAGTAATTTTAGGTAGAAAATTGGGTACCCTCTGAGTGGAAGGCATTTCTACCCTATAAAGATAATATTGTGCCATGATATTGTGGCAAGACCCAAGTGTTCCACAGGCATTTTATTATTTAACTGGATTGTTTCAAACATTTTAACATACGAAAAATGACCAAAATCAGATGTTTAACTGGGGTCAATCCCTATGTTCTGTGCGTAGGTCATGAGGGCGACCCTTGTCTCCGTTCCTCAGACTGTTCAGAGGGTTACTGCTGTGCCCGCCACTTCTGGACCAAGATCTGCAAACCGGTACTGCGCCAAGGAGAAGTGTGCACTAAACAACGCAAGAAAGGCTCGCACAGCTTGGAGATCTTTCAGCGCTGCGACTGTGCCAAAGGTCTGGTGTGCAAAGTGTGGAAGGATGCCACGTCCTACTCCAGGTCCAGACTGCACATGTGCCAGCGGACCTGAGAGGAGTGAAGGAGTGTCAGCGAATGAGGGAACTGCCCCGGAAGGCCCTTTGTTCCCTCTAGGGAGCGAGGAGGAGAGGACTCCCTCTTCCCAGGACTCAGAAATATGTGAAGGGGAATCATGGATAAGCGAGAGGAGATTACAGTGAGACCGAGATTAATCTGGGCCAGTGTGTGTGTGTGTGTGCGCGTGTGTGTGTGTGTGTGGGTTTGTAATGGATGATTGACGTTCACTATCGCTGATTTCATGATTAGATACAGCTTTGGGTCGTTTTTACCAAGCGTCTTTTCATGGTTCTTTCTTTTTTTTTATTTTTTTATTTTTGCTGCACATGTTTTGAAGAGATTTATTTGAAAGCCATAGCCTTAACAACAGGTAATGAGGTAAGGAAATAATTTCACTGTCAGTAGGAATTTAGACTTGACAGCGATCTAAAGCAGGACTGAGGTATCCAGTGATGAAACGCACACAGATTTCATACACATTTTGCCAGGCTTCAGGATAATCTATCAGAAATAACCACTATGTTCCATGGATTCCACAAAAAACATAATCTCTTACTGTTCTGTACACTTAAGTATATAACCACATGTTCATGTCTGTTAGGTCTACCGCATCTCATTTCAAGCTTATTACTTTTTTATAAGCACTCATTTTTTTTATACTATAAGCGCACTGTCACTTAGTCTCAGCATTGTTGAATTTGCAGAATGGTACCATGCCCCACTGCTGCTTTACTGATTTAGGGCTGTATTCATTGTTGGTGACTTAAGGCCACAAACTTAATATCCACTAATATTTAGATGCAGAGATATGCTATAAAATAGCACTTGATCCAGCACATCCTATTATTTATTTATATCATGCCTAACGACATCACTTAACCTGAAAGTCATCATAATGTGTGTACGGGATAGTGGATATTTTATCATGCAATTTTGATTTGTTTAATAAAATTAATCAAATAATGTCAATGTTTTTGTTCATTCAAGGCTTCTCAACTGTAATGAAAAATATTGAGGGATAAGCTGGCCTAGCATTCATCTGCTACCTAATAACTTCATATTTTAAAAAAAAAGTATAAAATAAATTAATTAATACAAAAAATAATAAATTAAAAAATAAATTATTATTATTATTATTATTATTAAAGGTGATGTCTCTGATTTGAAACTTTATTACTGACTTTAAAGGGATGATCCTATTAATTAATTAATAGTGTCAATTTTATCTATCTACCTAATATTGGCCTCAAATTGCACTGTAACTTATTTTAGTGTATTTTCAGCCCAAAACGTACATTTCAGCATGACATAAGTCATGTAATTACATCAAACCGTACATTATACTGCTCCTAACTAAAGCTGATATCAGGCAAAAAAAAGTTCAGAATGGTGCGTAATTTAGAAATACCTCTGTCCAGTGAAACGCACAATTTCTGTATTAAATTGTTACTGGACACGCTTAACTCAACTCTGAATACAGTCATTAGTGAACAGTGGCATGGGTTACAGTTTACATGTTCTCATAGTCTACGAATATGGTTTCAACTAAAGTGCAAATTGAGGATATGGTAAACTGCAGGGTAGTGTTCTGCGAAACAAAGCATAGTTCCCTGAAATAGTTTTTTCCTTCCCCCCTTTTTTTCATAGAACGGCATTAATAACTAAAATATGCATCGGGAATCCAGGAATTAGGCAGCGCTGTTTGTTTTACAGATGTTGCCTATTTGTACGAGGCAGGATCTTATGATCTTAAGTCTGTTTTCACTCGGCAACATCCGTTTCCATCAAGAAAGCACGAACACATGAAACATTATCGATTCATGACAACACCTTCCAAATATGGATCCAAAATCGACATGGATTACGGGATCGGGTTCGGATTACAGATCTGGTCTTAAACTGTCGGATATACTCTGTGGGTCAATGGAAAAAATAATACTACGGTATCACAGAGTGATCAAGTCAGAGAAAACGAAATGCCTTCGTTGTTAGGAAACTTCCACATCTGTACTTTTTCGCAGATTCACTTAGCATGCGAAATATTCTAAAAAAACTTGTTTACAGCTTGAGACTTTTGTGTGTAGGTCATTTTAAAGAATCTGTAGATTCACAACAATGCTTTATGATTGTGAGGTTTTTTTTTTTTTTAGAGTAAATAACTGTAGCCAATAATATTCAATATAATTACAAATGGTCTATTTTGTGAAATTTTTTTGTTTTATTGTATTTTCCTATCAGTTAATAAAGAAGTAATAAGCTCTTATTGTAAATAACAAGGAAACTGAAATGAAATGTATTTAAAAGCAATTGTATATCATGTACATACGATGATGGGAAGAATGGAGGCTGTGTGTTTGGTATGGAGTCTTGATTAAAAGCAGCCGTTGTGGATGTAAAGCTCCTTTTTATAGGAGAGTTCGCGTACGTTTAAGTGCAGAAAGCCTATTTTACGTCTTCACATTTTGTCTACACAGTTGCATTTAAGATATATTAAGATCTCCATAGAGAATTATGACTATTAAATTATTTTTAGAACACCTTTAGAATGTTTTGTTCACATTGCCTTTCATGCATCCATATTGTGCGTCCATATATATATATATATATATATATATATATATATGAATAAAAGACATTGAAACTTGGTGCCCTATTTCCTCCATCCCCCTGTGTATATTAAATGATTAAAGAATGTATTTTGTATTACAAGCCTGACTCATAATTTCTGGATCATGAAATGAGTTTCTTTAAAAATGCTCATATTTGACATTTCTCTTTTTCTTCTTCTTTTTCTTCTTCTTCTTCTTCTTCTTCTTCTTCTTCTTCTTCTTCTTCTTCTTATTATTATTATTATTATTATTATTATTATTATTATTATAGTCAGTGATAATATTAGAAAATATGTATAAAATAACATTTGTGAACTAAGAGCCTTCTTCAAAATAAGAGATTTTGTCTAGACCATAAAAATGAAAATGTGAAAGCAACAGAAAAAAAGAATTTGTCACATCTAAATAAATTAGTTCTTTTTTTTTTTTATTAAACTCATCAATTTATACCTACATGAAAGTATATTTATAAATACATACATATATACATTATTTATAACTTGATAATAATAATTTAAAGGTTAAAAGAAGACATATAACACAGGTCTGTAGCTTATTATTATTATTATTATTATTATTATTTTTATTTAATGTAAAATGTATACACTGTTATTTTCTTTCTAATTCTACTTTTATTTTTTAAATTAAAGTACCAGAATTTGCAAATTGATATATTTGGATTGAGTATATTTTCCTGCAGAGGCTTGAAAAAGATCAGGAAAAAAAATGTAAAATATACCTCGGAGAAAACTCTCAGTTCATTGAAAAGCTTTGAGTCGAATCCTTCAGGTTACACTGCATTCACTGTAAGTGATCTTTATTCAATGTGTTCCAAACTGACATTTATTGCTCAATATAGTCAGTCGTCTTGCGTTGCAAATAAGCAACCTGTGTGCATTTTTTCCCCGTCGAGGACCCGCCGCCATTTTCACGACTGGGTTCACATTTACAGGTCTGACACATCTATAAAACTTGGTGCAGACTGCAGACTGGGTCATTGTGCGTCTGGGCAGAAGGATAGGCAGAAAATACAGAGTGCTTATTCCAAAAGCTTTTAACATGAGAAACCACCAGCAGTGCTGGCGCTCTCTATATAATTCCCCTCTGACCAAGGAACCGGGCCTTAATTGTGTCCGCTGTAAAGCACGCCTCCTGCTGTGATTCTCAGACGAACGTTTTGAAGTGAAACAAATATTTAACATGCAACTGCTGGATTCTGTAAAAATTCAGCGCCACTTTAGAGCGACGAAGGAAAATAACCCGATCAACCACTTCATAAGCAATGTAACATTTATGTAGTAGTTTCAGGACCACAGTGGCATTTAATTCTTACAAGAACGAGAAGTTTAATTGACACGAACACGTCATGATTCACTGAGTTTAGCCTCATTTCTTTTCTTGATTTAGTTTTATTAGTGCTGCTTAATATGGTTTACAGCACCAACAGTACAGTGAGCATTTTGAAGACTTAAAGTGAATTTATATTAATTTATTTGTTAACAATATTGTTAATATTAATTTGAAGCCAAACTGGCAGTTATTGTTTTGGGGTTCCTAATAAACTGGCCAACTATTGTATACAACCGGACACATATTTAATTTTACTGAAAAAGTTGTAAGTACTATGAGTACGCAATAGACAGACCTACTTTTTTTAATAATATCCATCCATCCATCCATCCACCCTTCCATCCGTCCGTCCAGCCATTCATCCCTCCATCCATCCACCCAACCACCCTTCGTTCAATCCATCTATCCCTCCAAACATCCACCAATCCATCCATCCATCCATCCTTCCATCGATCCATCTATCCCTCCAAACATCCACCAATCCATCCATCCATGAATCCATCCATCCATCTGTCCATCCACCCTTCCGTCCGTTCGTCCATCTATCCATCTATCTATCCATCCATCCATCCATCCACCCTTACATCCATCCGTCTGCCCATCCATCCATCCCTCCATCGATCAATCCATCCATCCATCCATCCATCCATCCATTCGTCAACCCTTCCATCCGTCCATCTGTCCATCCATGCATCCTTCCATTCGTACATCCCTCCTTTCCTTCTATCAGGTAAGAAATATTCAGTTTCAGGCTCTCTCATTCATTCCAGCTCTTCCTGCTTAGCTGTTCCACTTATGAAGCCCATATGCTACCAAAATGAATTATTTTAATGCCCTCAAACTAAAGCAGTAATCAAATTTGCTTTCCTTTCATTATTATTTTTTTTCTTTGCATATTTGTTTCTACTTGTTGTCCTGAAGCACTTTCTTCTAATAAAATTAGCCAGTGTTCAGTTGTTAATGGAAACAAACTAAAAACTAGACTTGCGTGATAAAAATGAAATCATTAATCATGTGGAAGCAGCACAATGCATAAAATCATGCTGAAATAAATCAAGAGCTATCAAGAGTTAATGTTCACATTCAGCATCAGAATGGGGGGGGGGGTATCTGATCTCGGTTACTTTAACCCTGGCATGGTTGTTGGTGCCAGACTGGCTGGTTTAAGTATTTCACAAACTGCTGATCTCCTGGGATTTTCACACACAGCAGTCCACACAAAATGCTGCAAAAAACCCTTAAAAACCATCCAGTAATCATCAAGTTTGCGTGTGGAAACACCTTGTTGATGAGAAAGGTCAGAGGAGAATGGCCAAAGCAGTACAAGCTGACAGGAAGGCTAGAGTAACTTAAATAAATCACTTTTTACAACCCTGGTGAGCAGAAAAGCATCTCAGAAGGGAGAAAATATTAAAGTCCATTGTGGAATGACTGACCGGAGGCCCATTAAAATGCAACTTAAAGTCTGGACCTGAAGTCAGTTTACAAATATGTTTTTTCAGCCATTTAGTACACTTTTACTGACTTCATGGTTTAAAAATAATTATTTTATTGTGTTTTAAATATCTTCCAGGATATTTGTAATAGTACGAAATAATAAAAAAATAAATCTTGCACTTTTAAACCCTGGGAATGATGAATTAAAACAGCTGAAGAACACGTCGGGTTCAACAGTCTTACCTCAACTGGACAGCTAAAGACTGGAAAAAGGGCAGGTGAATTCTTTCCGTACGTTTATACACAAGTATTTATCTATAATTCAGGAAATATTCTGCGTATACTGTGAATCATGTGCAACAGCTGCCAATTATTTCAAGCTAATAAATTTTGCATATTAATATTTTGTCTCTATAAACACTTTTACAGAGCTGGAATTCAAACTCAAATGTGCTTTCCAGATGTTCAGTAATGTCTAATAACCATCGATACATTCCTAAGCCTATTTAAATCAGAAAGTATGTTTCCTCATTCGTCCGAGCCAAATGAAATTTGCTCCCTTTCTGTTGTGTAAGCTGATATAGAAAAGAAATTATGTGGAAGTTGTGGAATGAGCACCAGGAGGGACGTGTCGGCTTTTTTTCTTCTTTTTTTTTCAGAAGAGCAGTGGAAAATGGTCAAAGGGGTTGTTTTGTCTGCCTCGTACTCCATGTGTGCGTTCATCTTTGAAGTGAGTGGAATATCCCAACAGGTTTTCATTGCACTTGATTTAACACAGTTTCCTGTGTGAGTATTTGCTGTTGTTTGATTGAAGGAAATGGGAATTGAGACATTGCTGCTCATCACAGGACAATTAGCCCTGCACTATACACAGCTGGAATAAAGCAAGCAACAAGCTGTCTCCAGATCCCCATCGTATTCTGACTGTCACTTCTAAAGACGTGGGATTCGGTCCGAGTCTATGCTTAATCTGTGTGTGAACTGCATGTTTAACAGAATTGCGCAATAGTCTTAGGCCAGATTTGATCTTTAGAGCAAATATTTGTTTAATATTTAATATAACATTGCTAATTATGATGTTTTTTTTTTTGTTTGTTTTTTTTTACAAATTTTAAAAGGTACCTAGATTACATGTACAACACATTTATAAGCACTGTGTAAATCATTTATATGGCATTATATAATGTTATAAAAGCAAGAATGTTTTAAGGTTTTAAATGCAAATCTGATTCAGTCATCTGGCAGACATATGGCATTCATAATAGTGAAGATGAATTGGACTGACACTTCATAACAGGTTTCATGCAAATGGACCACCAGGACTTCAGGGAAGGAGCAGTCAATTCCGGGCTCGTTTATGACGTAGATACAGAAACTACAGTATGTTTCTAATGATACGATGACAAATCGACACATCCTGCACTGTTATACACTTACTGTTTTAGTTATTTATGTATTTTTTAATATATGTTTATTCTCATAGTTTTTCCATAGGTTTTTTAAAAAATATTTATGCTTCATTGCTTAATATATTCATGCGACAGTACACCAAATTCCTAGTTCATGCAAAACCCAATGTGTCTGGCAATAAAGACGATTCTTATTCTGATTTACCGCAGTATGAATGTTCTCCATTCTAATGGCCTCCATTCTAATTCATGTTCAGACAAACTAATATAATACCCACTTTGAAAATGTGGAAATTCCTTGCTGATAAAAGAATACAAAGGAGAACAACCAGACTCAACAACTCAACTTTTCTGTTGATCGGAAAAGCATCTCCAAATGCACATCATCAAACCTTGAGGTGGATGGGTTTCAGTGGCAGTTCTGTGGCTGAAAATGCTTTGTTCCCTTCTGTTTATGTGTACATGCTCAGAAGGGAAGTGGTAGCTGTGTGAATAAGACACTGGGCTACTGATTGGATGGTTGTGAGTTCAAATCCCAGGTCCAGCAAGCTGCCCCTGCTGGTCCCTTAACTCCCAATTGCTTGGTTGTATAAGATGAGTTAAATTGTAAGTTGCTCAAATGCCAGAAATGTAAAAGATGTCACTGGCCATACTGGTTTGAGTTGACAAGCAGGCTAAGATCATGTAATCAATCTTTATAATCATAGTGAGACGAAAAGTGTCACAGAAGGGCTACATTGGCAGAAGACCACATTAGGTTCCAGACAAAATCAGGATTCTGAGGGCACAGTGGGCAAAGGCTTACCAAAACATGTCCAGAAAAAGGATTGAAAAGACTCTGAGACAAAGAGAAAGACATTGCCTGGTCTGATTATCTTGATTGCTGCAACATGCGGGTGGTGAGGTCAGAATTTTGCATCAACTGCATGAATCCTTGTGTCAACAGTTTAGACTGGTGGTGATGGTGTGAGGGATGTTTTCTTGGCACACACTGGACTCCTTAATACCAAACAAGCTACATATTTTCTGCTGACCAGGTGCATCCCTTCATCCCATCCCAATATGATCCCAATTTACCCATCTTCAAATGCCTACTAACAGCAGGATAATGCATCATGACGCAAAGTCATCTTAAACTGGTTCTATCAACATGACAGTGATAGATGTACTTCAACATTCTCCCCAACCGCAAGATCTGAATCCAATAGAAGACATTTGGGATGTGGTAGAACGAGAGCTTCACAGCTTGAATGTGCAGCTGATAAATCTGCAACAATTATGTGATACAATCGTGTCAACATGGAGAAGAATCTCAAAAGAATGATTCTAACACCTTAGGGAATCCGGGCTATGGAGAACTGAGGCTGTTCTGAGAGCAAAGAGATTTTTTGGTTTATGATATTTGTTTCTAAAATTCTTATGGTTTGCTGCTTATAGATGTCTTATAAAAGAACACCTAGGTAAAGTTTTTTTAAAAGGTATTTAAATTTATATACCCTTTATAGACCTTGATAAAAGTTATCGGTCATGGTTTTGTTGCGTATTTGATTTTCCCCAATGTTTCAACATCAGTAATCAAATTTGTTTTTATTCCGCAGAATTTATTTTCCTCAAAATGCTTTTCCTCAGAAAATAATTTAATTGTTTTTTGTTTTTTTTAACCTTTTTGTTTTTAACCTCCTACATTTCTGTTGGAAATGCGCCTCAACCAAATACATATTTTCTTAAGACATACTTTGTGGTTTTAAAGGTACTACAGCATTTTGTTTTGCTCTGCAAAAATAATTTCTTTGCTGCAACATGTCCTTGAACACCATTTTTTATAATGTAAATCATTGCCAGAAACAAAGCAGACATGATTCCTAGTTAAACCAGTTTGGAATACTTAAAGAATCATATTTTCTACAAGTGTATACAGGACATGAAGTTATTGAGATTCATTTTATTTTGCTTTATGCCAGGGGTTCACATACATTTTCTTGCAAATGTGTTTTTTAAATGTGTATAATAACATTTTGTGGATTTATTAGAGCCACAGAGTTTTTTATTCCTGAACTTTTTACTGACATTGAGCACTAGTTGTCATTTTTTATAGGCTGACTTATTTTTAAGTTATTGAGGTTTGGATTAAACCCATTCAGTTCAAGAGACTAGTTAAACAGGCCTAAGAACCTCAATATAAATAAATATAATAACTGTGATAATGGTGGGTTATGATTTCCACTACTGTAACTAAATAAACGGTTTCAGACCCCTGGCTAAGCTTCAGGACCCCTGGGGGACCTCAGACTCTGACAATCACTGCCTTCTGCCTTCACTTATAAATATGAGTTATTAGCTTCTTAAGTATCCTGGATTGGAAACTTTTGACAGGGAACAGGACAGGTGAACAATATCCTTTAAGGTTTTCCACAAAAAACACTTAAATTTTCTAGATTTGGCCATAAGTATGATGTTGAACACTCTTTACTCTTAATCTTATGCATATAATAAACTTGACATTGTATATTACCCACTTTATTGAGTATTGCATTGCTAAGAATAAACTCTACATAAAGTGCATAAAGACTCTTTTCTGTTATTTCAGCGTTATTTGAGCGTTATTTCAGCTTCAGGTGAATGCAAATTGTCATTGTAATGCAGCACATGCTTATGAAAATCACAAATTCCTTCAAATCATTTAGGCCACTTTTATGAGTCTTTTAAAGCCTTGCTGTCTGGGGGAGAAACCAACAATAAATCATTTTCTCACTTTCCTTGACAGTACAAAGGCAGAAACCTAACAGTAATTACAGAAATACCGGCCTTTCCCTCATGGCCAGCAAAGTTTCTCTTCAACTGCCCAGCTATGATTTTTCGCATGTGTTTTTAATTGTAAGTAATGACCAAGTCTGGAATTGCAGGGAATAGAGGAGCAACGAACACCTATTAAGGCAAAAATAACAGTGGTTTCCTCCAGGTATCTTTAGCTCTGTGCTCAAAACGGCTCCAATTTGGAGTGAAATTGGAAGCTGTGTAAAGTTTAAGCAGGCTTAGTAAAGGGTGTTAGATTCATAGCAGTCACTGGGCCACCCACACACAAAGCACCGGCTGAAATCTGTTAATTTGGCCTGCTCTCTCAGCTGACACCAACGTGTCATGGTTTTCCAGCTCGGTTGTTAGTGTTGGAGCTCAGCCTCCCATCAGGCTTGCCGCGACTGATCATTAGCCTTGATCAGGCGCCTACGATGGCATGCGCCACGCTTTTCCTGGACATCGCTGGTGGAATAACTGAGACTGAGGTGCCACACAAAACCTGAGCCGATGACGTCGTCTGCGATTTTTACACCCAGTGCAAATAACAAGAGCGGTTACGAACCTCCCACTGATCTGACATACGCCATCTATCATGGATGTCAGGAGGTTTATGAGTCTGAACCATTAGAAGCGCTTTCAGCAATTTTAAGGTTTTTTAAAATAATATTTAAAAAGGCCTGTCAGAATATTTATTATTATTTCAACCGAGTTTTATGAGATGAATTTATTTCATGTATTTTCTTGTCTTAGCGACAATAGCAGCGATAGCACCGTCTATATGTACACCATTTCTTTTATTTATTTATTTTTTTAATTAAAGACAATTAGCTTTTATTAGTGAACTTTACTTCGTGGATGAGTCTCAAGTACACAGTAGATCCCGCAGTTTTTTTAAATTTTCCTTTCATTCATTTCTTTCCTATTCAGTGTCTATTTTGTTGATCATGCTTTTTCTTTCCTAATTCTAAACGTAAAAACAAAAAGTGTAATCTAACATGCTCTCCAAATGTAAATTCATAGTAGATTAATGGTCGACAGTGTTATATACGCTCGGACGGGTTGATAGCAGCCGTGACTTGGCGGCTTTGTGAAATATTATCATAATTTTAGCCGCTCACAGTTTCCATTACTCTTTTAATAGGCTTTTGGTTTTGACATCATCCATTTCTTTGTGTAAAATTGACAGATAATTCCCATCAGACTAACCAAACTGTACCCATAAAATGTAATAAATTAGCCATTATTATTTCAGAGGTTATGCAAACACACTGGTAGTGTTCAGCCAACTCCTAATTCCTGGAGCCTGTCCTGGTGAAACAATTACCCCAGCTGTCTTTCCATCATTCCATACAAATCAAATCCAGTCATGATGATATGTTATGACTCTTGATAAAATGATGGCTCTTGATTAAAAAACAGAAATGCCACAGTCCTAACACAAACATTGTACATGTAATAATTCAACTGGCTTTACTGATGATGGGATACAAACATGTTGAGATTGGAAGACTTGAGTTGAAAATCTGTCACCATGTGAGTGACATGGTTTATGACTTTACCTTGTTGGTGCTGTATTAACACAAAATGGCGCCACGGGATTTATTACATGCCCTGGCCTCAGTCTTTAGAGTGAACCTCATCTTTTAACATGTTTCTGGGTGAAATTAACAAGTCTTCATGGAGCTAAGTTGGCAGCAGGGCTGAACAGTTTACAGACAGAGAAAGATAAGCTATATAATGTTCTACACAGAAGTTTGTAGGATCCTTTATGGTGTTAGGTGGCCATCAGATTTTATTAAAGGTTTGTAAAAGGAACGAAAGACAATAACTGACGTGCTTTTATGTAAGAGGGATGACACAACAGAGCGTGTGGTTATACAAAAATAAGCACCTGAGGGGATGTGGGGGTTGTGCTTTGAAGTGCATTATTATTGTATAACAGCATGGTCTGGGTTCTTCTGCTTGTGCCACACTGATTTTCCAAAGATTACGATGTTTAATATATTAATGATCGGCACGCCACATATTTCACACATATTTAGTTCGATGTAATGTTGTGGAATGTCCAAGAGACAAGTTAGTTCCTGTTCCTGTACCTGGAGCTGGTGTTGAATCTATAATGAACTCAGATGTTGAGCTAATTTACGAGTTGCTCAGGAGCTCCTGGTTACACAACTCCAACTGACTGTATATGACTGCAGAAAAGAAAATTAATTCATAATCTCTCCGGTGTTTATAACAAGTTATAATCGTGCTTCCCGGTGTTTATAACAATTTATAATCACACTCTCTTGTGTTTATAACAATTTATAATCACACTCTCTGCTGTTTATAACAATTTATAATCAAACTCTCCGGTGTTTATAACAAGTTATAATCGTGCTCCCCGGTGTTTATAACAATTTATAATCACACTCTCTGCTGTTTATAACAATTTATAATCAAACTCTCTGGTGTTTATAACAAGTTATAATCATGCTCCCCGGTGTTTATAACAATTTATAATCACACTCTTTGGTGTTTAAAACAATTTATAATCACACTCTCTTGTGTTTATAACAATTTATAATCACACTCTACAGGGTTTGTAACAATTTATAATCACACTCTACGGTGTTAATAACAATTTATAATCACACTCTCCGGTGTTTATAATGATTTATAATCAAACTCTTGTGTATTTATAACAATTTATAATCACATTCTCTTGTGTTTATAACAATTTATAATCACACTCTCCAGTGTTTATAACAATTTATAATCACACTCTCTTGTGTTTATAACAATTAATAATCACACTCTCCAGTGTTTATAACAATTTATAATCACACTCTCTTGTGTTTATAACAATTAATAATCACACTCTCTTGTGTTTATAACAATTTATAATCACACTCTCTTGTGTTTATATCAATTTATAATCACACTCTTTGGTGTTTAAAACAATTTATAATCACACTCTCTTGTGTTTATAACAATTTATAATCACACTCTACAGGGTTTGTAACAATTTATAATCACACTCTCTTGTGTATTTATAACAATTTATATTCACACTCTACAGTGTTAATAACAATTTATAATCACACTCTCCAGTGTTTATAATAATTCATGATAATTCACACTCTTCGGTGTTTATAACAATTTATAATCACACTCTCGGGTGTTTATAATAATTTGTGATAATTCACACTCTCCGGGGTTTAAAACAATTTATAATCACCCTCTCGGGTGTTTATAATAATTTCTGATCACATTCTCTGGTTTTTATAACAATTTATAATCATACACTCCAGTGTTTTGTAACTATTTCTAATCACGCTCTCCTGTGCTTATAACAATTTCTAATCACACTCTCCAGTGCTTATAACAATTTATAATCACACTCTCCGGTGCTTATAACAATTTATAATCACACTCTCCGGTGCTTATAACAATTTCTAATCACACTCTCCGGTGCTTATAACAATTTCTAATCACACTCTCCGGTGCTTATAACAATTTCTAATCACACTCTCCGGTGCTTATAACAATTTATAATCACACTCTCCGGTGCTTATAACAATTTATAATCACACTCTCCGGTGTTTATAATGATTTGTAATCACTCTATGGTGTCACCCAAAGAAGGATAGATTCCTTTTGAATCTGGTTCCTCTCAAGGTTTCTTCCTCTTACCATCTAAGGGAGTTTTTCCTCACCACAGTCGCCTCAGGTTTGCTCATTAGGGATAAATACAAATAAATTGAAGTATAAGTCTAATATTAATCTTGAACTTTTTGTACTATATTTCTTATGTTCTATAACGCTGCTTTGAGACAATGTCCATTGTTTTAGCGCTATACAAATAAAAAATAAATAAAATTGAATTGAATTATCACTTATGTTGTAGCTGTGAGAAACAGGCCTCACCAGCCTCTCTTTATCTCTCTCTCACACACACAAAGCACAGCCATCCATTTTAGGAAGAAAACAAAACAAAACAAAACAAAAACACAAAACAAATTTTAACACCACAACATATTAGAACGCACACATTAATAGCAATGTGTTACAGCCAGAAGAAAATAATGTATAGTTAATGACCAATCAGATTTGAGCATTCTACTGTGCAGTGTATAAAAAATATTCACTATTCTGTGATTATTTTCCTATTACAGCATGTCCTGAAGTGTTTTATTCCTTAGTTAGTTTCTCTCATTTTAGATAACCATATAAATAATGATTTTTTTGGTGTCAAATATAGTTGTTTTATCAGTGACAGGTTGGTGTAATGCAGGCTGAATATGACGCAGAGCTATTTATTTATTTTATTTAATTCCTCTAATACCACAGCAATTTTCATTGTCTGTACCGCTCATCCGATCTATCATCGGGTCACAGGGAGCCGGCACACACACTCATTCACACACTATGGGCAATTTAGAGACTCCAATCAGCCTAGAAGCATATCTTTGGACTGTGGGAGGAAACCGGAGCACCCGGAGGAAACCCACGAAGCACCTACCACAGCAATTTGTCACAGCAAAATTCTAAAACATTTTTACAGTTTGTTTTGTTATCAAGAAACCACAAAACCCTTTGCCCTACACACTTTAAAAAGTTTCTCCAACTGTTACAAATCACTGACAATGAAGACTGTTTTCATAATATTAAATAAACATGACCTCATGGAAAATATCACCATGTTAGTCTATTTGAAGCCAAATAAATCCCCGTAGAAGGTGATACTAGAAATAATAAGGTATCAAAATGATTGATTCATCATGCATCATTCTGACTGCTGTTAAAGAAAATCACTCAGCAACTTCTGACCAGTCAGGATTGAGAATTTCAGGAGCAATATGGTTTCAAGCACTATAAGCTGCTCCACAGCAGATATCATACCATGGAACTTGTGTCCTCAATGTGTGTGTGTGTATGTGTGTGTGTGTGTTCCTCAGTAGATATCTTACCATGGAACTCCTCAATGGTCACAAACGTCCTCCTTTTTTCTATAGCCTCCAGCATTTCCAGATCTGAAAATTGCCCTTCTGTTAATTATCCACAGTGTGTCTCTGCATCTCTGTAGCCCATCTTGAAAGACCTCATCCCAAAGACGAATCTTTGCCTTCATGAAGGGTATAAAAACTGCTGGTGTTTGTCGATTGTTAAGGGTTTGTAAAGCTCAGCAAGTCATGCTTGTGATTTAAGCTTTAAACTTGGAATGTGTGGCCCCTTGCGCTTGTTCTTGTTTGGGCTTTGGGCATTTCTTTATCCTGTAATGGTCCTTCAGCAATTCTAGACTTCAGTAAGTTGTCTTAAGGGTAAATAAAACTCTTTCAGTAACTGCTTTATCCTTGTCAGGGGTTCAGTGGATCCGGAGCCTATCCTGGGAGCACTGGGTATGAGATGGGGATACACTCTGGATGTGAGAAACTTACAGGTGCAGTGCTGATACAGTTTCCAGACAAAAGCTCAAGTAACTGGTAATATTTCCAATACCTTCTTAGAGGTACTGTTTAAACTTGCAGCCATGGGTTAGCCAGGATAGTATCAGACTACTAAGCAATAGCATCCTGCATTATTTATTAGCTGGATAAGACACCACCAGATTCTTTGTACTATTTTGGCATGACGTCTCACATTGGCACAAGATTTTTTTTATGACTGGGAGATGAAAGCGGGGTTTGTGCTCCATTCCAGGTTATTATTTGGCTTCTTAACTTTGATGTCAGTGCTCTTTACTTAATTTTGGTCTGTGCTTGGTCTTCATAAATCACCAGGATAAAAACTATATTTGTTTTTGTCAGTTTGATGAAGTGAAACTTTCAGATTTTTTCCCCTGTCACAAGATATCTTTTTTGCATAACCACCTGTGATTTCACATCTAAGACATAATGATTTGAGTCATTCTGACAAAGATCTGTTCAGCATCAGCAAAGGTTATTGGAACCACGGAACCTTTCTTTAACTCAGAGATGGATGACTGTTTTTTGGCATTAATGGATCTTTTGAACTCCATGATTGTATGTTGTGAAGCAGGGTTAACAGAAACCTCCCAATCTGTACATAATTATTTTATAATCGCTCTGATGGCATCCACATTCTTTTAAAAAAAAAAAGAGGGAAAGAAAGAAATCCAGCACTGGTGATCCATTTTCAATGATCCTTTCCATTGCAGATGCCATTTTTATAATCACGGACAAGATAGCATCTAATAAATCTTATAGCTCCAATCAGAAATGGCAGAGACATCTTCCAATCTGTATACAATTATCTCATATTCGCTCTGATGGTATGCATGTTCCGTTCAAAAAGAAAATCCAGCACAGCTGATGAATTTGGCTTGTCTTTTCCATTGCAGTGCATTTTTAACAATTACTTAAAAAAGATAACATCATAAATCTTATGGTTGCAAAGAGACATGGCAGAAATGGTAACGTAGATGTTTTAGGTTTCTGACAAAGATCATGGTAAAAAATATTGTATGTCTAGTGAGATATTACATCTTAAAGTTGCAGTTTGCTACAGTTTGAACGTATGTGATTATTTAAGTGTTTTACCCCTGTCTGACTGACACACACACCAATATTTCTTCCCAGTATACTTGAAATGATTATTATTACCGTCTGTACACTGCAAATCTCCTATTAAACACGAATCAGGTATGGAATAAGATACATTTTGGCTCTTGCTATGGAAACCATTCAAAATCTCTTGGACCTATAGCCCCATTATATTATTGAACATAGACTAAGTCTACAGAAACCTTTGGCCTCCTTCTGTAGTTGTGAAAGCTTGTTGTTGACTTAACAATTGTTGGGAATTAAAAAGAACTGGTGGGGAATCGAGATGATGGATGTGTAGTTGTGGAGAGAGCGATAGAGTGCATGTGAATGTGTTTAAGGAGGAATGCAGGATGTGCTGTGGGAGGGTCATGGCCTCACTTTGATCAGCAGCTGGCCTGATTCACACTACTAGACTGAGTATTATTGGAAAACCTTGAGTAGGGAAAGCAGTCTGGAAAATGTATTGATTTATTTTAGTGACAAATGCACAGTCCATCTGATATTATGAGGTGTGTGTAGAAATATGAATCGGAAACCATAAAAAGATTCGTTCTGAACATGGGCAAAGATAGTAGTGAAATTGGATGAAAATTGCAACTTAAAACTAACTCTAAATCGCTGGGTCAGAGATAGAAATTGTTGTCTATAGCCAAAACCTACATTCTAAAACCTACATGATCCAGCATCCTCATCAACAGTAGTTATCTGTATGTCAGTGGCTCTCAGTTGTCAGCAGGTCATCTACCTGGTGAAAATCTTTATTTACAGATCACCACTGGCCTTTTATTTTTCCCTTAAGGCAATAATTTTCAATCTTCACGTTCTTCCACAATTCCTCCATAGAGGTGTATATGGAACATTACCAAGGCACTTTCATAAAAAAGCAAATAGGACTGAAGGTTCTGAAGTTTACTTTCTTTTTCTGCCATTACTTTAACCATTGTTTTTTGTTGCCTGTGAAAGTGTAGGTTTCAGAAGCTACCTAACCATCACTGATCCCCATTTCTAGTGGTTACATGAGATGTGGGAGCTTACTGGTTAAGGACCACTGATCAGAAGGTTGTGAGTTTGAATCCCAGGTCTACCAAGCTGCCACTGCTGGGCCCTTGAGCAAGGCCCTTAACCCTCAATTGCTCAGTTGTATAAACTGAGATAAAAAAAATGTAAGTCACTCTGGTTAAGGGTGTCTGCTAAATGCTGTAAATGTTATTCAATCTAGTTGAATTTCGTACAGACTTTACTTCTGTTTCCATGTGTAACTTTTTTGCAGGTAGCTGTAGTGAATTCATAAAAAATTGGCAACTATTTTTGTGATTTTGTGAAACCAGACATGGGTACAACACTGTTATTTAGGAAAGTATAGTGTTTTAGTTGTGTCAGCCTCCTGGTGGTCTAGCGGCAGGATCTTGCGCTCTCATTGCCACAGCCTAGGTTAATTTCCCGTGCCAGGAGCTAACCCAGCCACTGAAGAGTCGACGCTCAGTGCTGGTCCCAAGCCTGGATAAAATGGGAGGGTTGCATCAGGAAGGTCATCTGGTGTAAAACTTGTGCCAAATCAAATATGTGGACCCAATGATCTGCTGTGGTGATCCTGAACAGGGAGCAACTGAAAGAACAACAACAACACAGTGTTTGAGTAGACCTAAAATGGACCAAAAAGGATATTAGTATGTAAAATTTCATTTTGTGTCATGGCCAGCTTTTTGTTATTTCTTATATCTGATATCCAAAATTGGCTTGGAGTTGTCCCACTGATTCTCTGTGTTAGCCTCACATGAGAGTTGGTGGTTTTCTTGTGGTTTCCATCCTGTTTATCTTCAGTGTGTTTGGGGTTCAGTGTGACTGCCTGCAAGCAAGCACTTCCAAAATTCATTATATATAGGGCCTCCTTGACTTTTCCAACAGTGGGTACTTGCCACGTGTCTCATTTTATCTTCCTGTTGTGGTCACCAGTGTTATGAAGACTCATTCAGTACCCTTGGTGGTTTGGTGTTTGGTGGTGTTTTATGCCCTATTTCAAGCTGACATCATTTTACCGAATGTGTGCAGCATCATGAACTTTCAGCAGGATCTCAGCAAACACTGTGGTTGACCATTGTGTAGCTTGACACTCCATGTTCAATTTGAGATTTGCTGATGCATCACAAGGACTTTGCTCCCGGAGCACATGTGGTGTTAGGCATCTACTGGAATCTTCAGTTCCTGTCACTTGCCATTAACTCTGGTGCAAAACCCCTTGCATGAGAGTGATCACTCTTACCATAGTTACTGCTGCAGATTCATTTGTCAAACAGAAAAATATGATATCCTCATGCATTGTGCACCTTTTAGCAGCACAAGACTATGACACTGCCACTCCTTCTCCCAGGAGAGTCTCTCCAGCCCCCCTCATTCCATCCACATCAACTGTTGTCCTTCATCTCTAGAAAGCGTCCTTTGTCCTCAAGTCTCACTTTAGCACTTTAAACTGGATAGGCACCATTGACTGCTTGTGGGTGGCAAAGGGTACGATTTCCTATATCTAAATAAAGAGACAGAAGAACTGCTAGAAACTTCCATGAGTCAGTCAGACCATAGGTCCTCCCACAGGTTTCTGCACACAATAGAGCCAAACCCTGGATCACTGGCTTCACCACCAAGGTTGAAACTAAAGTTTGGGCTCGGAGCCGGAGCAAGCTCTCTGTTAGCAATCAAGCCAAAGGTAGAAACACATGGTGAGCTCTGGGTGGGGAAACAGGCAAACTCCTTACAGGGGTTTTATTTACGGACTGGGATAGGCCATGTCTGCCAGCATCCGCTGCAGCCTGCGTGTGAGTAATTGAGCCAACAGCAAGCATTAGCATTTCTCCTCTTAGCCCTGCACCCTTATGCTAACAACTACATGCTTTTACAGAGGGAAATAGCATGGTGGTTTTGGACCCTTGCCTATGGCTTAAGGGCATGGAGTGTGGCGGTGATACTTGCTGCTGTTGGTGGCACCATAACCAGCAGCCAAGTCAAGCATCTGGTCCCTGAACACACTCTCTCCTCAACTGGGCTGTACTGCAGCAGGGCACGTGCGAAATTCTCCCATTTATGGTACCAGTTTGTGTCTGCGCATACATTAGAATGAAAAGGTATTTGTGGAACTTCAGCTTTCCAAGTTCCTGTCTTGAATTTGTTGCCTGACCACCCACGAGTTGACCCTCCTTCAGTATGTTCATTTAGAGCTGGCAATTTTGTGAACAAGCCATGCGGTATCATTTACCAATCAATCTTGAAGGAAATACTGCTTTGTATTTGTGCGTGCATTTGTAGGTGGCGTAATCGGCCTATTATCAAGTATTTCCTGATATTTTTAAAGGGTGGAATGCAATGCATTGCAATCTGTTAGTGTATAAACAGTTTTAAATTCTAGTTGGACTGGGGTGCAATTACACCACGTTTTGGATCAGTTATGGTGTTACGTTACAACATTTTCTGGGTTCATAAGGACTTAATGAGGCAGAGAGTAAAGCATGATTAAAAAAGGTAGATTATGAATGCGAATGCTAAACTCTTCCTCCCAGCATACCTGCTGCTGTGTGTGTCATTCCCATGGGAGCGATCCTTTAGCAGGCCTCACCAGGCAGAGGCACGTTTCTCTGGGGATTGCTCTGAATGAATGACCTGGAAATGGGCGTTTCATATGACCACCGTGCGGAAGTGGAGCTGTGAGGAGTCCCATTATGTGGCTGGCAACTCCCACGTAGTGTTCATTCACACGCTCGTGGATGTACATACGCGCACACATACACGCCCAAATGTATGCACAAAACACACATTCATGCATGGCAAGAGAGAAGAATGGAGTTATGGCCAGAGAGAGGGAACAATGATAAAATGAAAGGAAAACAGACATAGAGACAGAATGAATAGAGATGAAGAGAAGAACAGGTATGGAGAAAGAGAAAGACAGTTACAGAATGTGTATGAATGAATTTGTGTGTGTGCGCGAATGAGAGAAGAGGGCACCCCACCCTACCTGACCCTCACCAGGGACCTTGGTGCGTGACATCATGTCTATTCCAGAGTGCAGACTGCATTGTTGCTCTTGACTGACTCAAACCCCCCTCCCCTTCCTCCTCTGTTTTTGGCTCTCAAACTCTTTTTGTTTTGTTTTCACAAACAACAAAAGGGACGCCAGGGTTTCATCAAGGCAGGAGACATCCTTCCTCCCCCCTTCCCCCCTACACCACCTGAATGGGCAGATCACACAAACGGGGCGGCTCCCACAGGATAACTTTACCTAGGTCCCCCTCCCATATACACACATACACACACACCACCACCACTATGCCATCATTCATCAGAAGATCTCACAGGCATCACAGTTTATGCTACAGCGATATCTCACTTTGCTGGCACCAGATCTCCAAAAGGACTGTGGTGGTATATCTTCAGATTTGATTAGATATTAGATACTGGATGAGTGTATCGTGATTGAGAATTTTGGTATATTATTATATACTGATGACATACTGTACCTATTTCTATAGTTGTTTGGCTCTGAGTAAGCCAGATGGAAGATAAGTACCAAGGCTCTCAGGACCTGCACTACCTGTATTTTGAAGCTGGGCCAACAATATACTCTTCGCCACACTAATTACCAAAGAAGAAATTATAAGAAATACCAAAATATTTCTTGTCTGATGTCATGGTTCACTCTACTTTTATCCCAGTTATACAGCACATGTAAACTCACTTAATTTAGTTCCATTCACAATGCCAAACAAGTTCCTTGCCTTCTCTGGGCCTCTTCAGTTTAGATCACATGTGAGAAGACCTTAGTCTTTAAAAGTGTGCTAACAAATATGCATGTCATATTTGGTGTTTGTCTCAACTTGTCCTGTAAGCTGATCTAATTCTCATTCTATTTATATGTACTACCCTTTCTTAAACACCAGAAGAGTTTACACAGAGCCCAGCAACACCCTCGTCTTTTTTGTGTTTACTTGGAAACAAGTCTGAATGGGAGTGACTCTGTTGCTGGATCCTACATAGAAACATGAAGGGTTTCATCAGAAGGACAAACCCTTAGGGGTGTTTAATGTCTACAGTGTAATAACAGTGTTTCCCCAGGGTTCCTTATATGGTCAGTAGTTTTAGCTTCCAAAAAACCCTGTAGACCGCTTGATGGAACTTTGTTCTTTTAAGATTCAAGAGCTTTATTGTCATATGTACTAATACAATGAAATTCTTACTTTGTTTACTCTTCTTGAGCAGGGTGGAAGGGGGGAACAAGCAAATACGGGGACAATACAAAATACGTAAAAAATTATATATATATATATATATATATATATATATATATATATATATATATATATATATATATATATATATATATATATATATATATATACAGTAAAGTGTAATAAAAGAGAACCCGTATGCTAATTAGAAAAAGAACTGACAATAAAAAATTCTTCACAATATAAATGTGCAGTACAAGTAGTGACAAGTTTAGTGACAGTGCCAAGTGGTGATAAAATCTAGTGTTTATTTTGTCCATGATTATCCGTTATGAGTGTATGGTGGTTCAGCAGGTAAAGTGCAGAGTGCCATTGAACAGACTGAATTTACCCTGATGATACAGGTGGAAATAGCAGTGGGTTTTGACTATTTATCAGTCTAATGGCCTGGGGATATAAACAGTTTAAAGACTGTAATTAGACTAAACTCACTGGTTTGTTCCCAGTATTACCATTTTATCCTGACACCAGAGTAGATCTGGAGACTATCCTGGTAACACTGAGCATGGGGTTGGAAAAAAGTTTAAATGGGAGCATCACTTGGACACCATACACAGTCATTCACACCTAGGGGCAATCTGTAGATTCCAGTCAACCTACTGCCATGTTTTTGGGAGGAAACCAAAGAACCTTTATGAAACCAACAAAGACAGGAAGAAAACATGCGTCACCTCACAGAGACAGAAACCTAAGCTCAAGATCGAACCTGTCAACTGACAACATTGAGCTGTCTACCTCTTTACAAATATACTTAAATAATTACAATACTTTACAAGTCTTAAACAATGCTATGTTTATTGGCACAATTCAAATATTTGGATCATGTTGTCTGGCCTGCAGGGCAAACTGATAGTTTTGTATTTATTTTAAAAAAGCCATGCTGCCCAACCTATTATGACAAATTAACAGAATTTGTCAGGGAGCATCCCATGATACCCTCTGGTTTGGCGTACATGAACACACTTGTTCAGCTGTAGCTAATGAGCACACTGAATGTTTAGTATCCATGGAAATTAAAGCAACAGATCTAAAACACTGCAGCGTGATGATGTCTCAGGAGGAGTGAGAATGTGAAATTTAAGAAGAGGTGTGTGTGTAGTTGTATAACAGAGATACAGATCAGAGACTCCTCATTAGAATTGGTTCGAATTGCCAAATTTATGAATGTGTAATGTGCGTATCACATATCAGCCTATTTTTTCCATGATAACGCAATGAATTGTATTTGAGTAGACTGACAGAGTAGCTACTTTTATGCGTGATCAAAGTAGAGTACATGTAGGATTAGGTTTAACAAGCTCCATGAGAGCCTCAGTACACAGGGAGGCCTGACTTGAGCAATCGAGTTATTATTGTGTGGCTCAAAAGCTTAACATCTCGAATTCTAGCCAATGAAATGAGAAACACGCTGCATAAGCCTCTTGTGTTCCGCAAAAATTCATTAAATGGCCACAGAGAAATGAAAGTCAGTGGAGATTTCTGTAGCAGCACTAAGGCTGCCTAGGAAACCCTGTAGTTTTATGTAGCCTGTGCAGTACCCATGACATCAGCGGGTTCTAGTAGAGGAAAGCTCATAATCAGTCCACAGTATTATTTGTTTAGGAGTCACATGTTAAAAATAAAGAGAGTTTACCCCTTTTAGCTGTTTTCTTTCATTCCATGAAACTGAGAGGTGCTTGGTAATGTATAACAGTATTTATCAGGGGAATCAAATCTCTTAATGGTAGTTGTCTGGAGGTTTCTGAGGTTTTGAAAAGCTTCGTGTACATTTCCACCCTGCTGAGCGTCTGACCGCAGTGAGTGGCAGTTTTGATACAAGTTCCAAATCTTTGTGGGTGGCTGTGGAGTCATTAGAGTCACTAGAGCTTTTTATTTTATATAATACTCACTGCCCTTAACATACTTAATCCTAGTAAGAGGTCTCTTCCCAAAGGCTGTAGTCTAGAGTACTGAACCGAAACTGAAGTATATGAGATTAAAACCTAACCAGTTTTGGTGGAACACTTTGATGGAGTCATGGGTCTTATTTTAGGTACTAGGAGGATTTGCTTCCAAACCTCCTATCCTGTAAAAGCTGAAACCAGATCATCTCCTCTTGCTAGGGGGGTTAGACTGTGGTTTGTTCTTCCCTGTGAGGATTTTTGGGTTGGTGGAGGGTTAAGGTGATGACAATGGTTGTAACCGACCCCCATGCCAATCCCTGGTTTCTGTTTCATTTCAGGAACTTTCAGGCCATGAAGCCAGGGCACAAGTGCTGCCCCTGCTGTAGTTCTGCCTAAGTGTGTCCTCAGGCTATTTCACAACCGTGGGATAACTTCCCACATCCACACACACACACACACACTGGATTCAATCAATTATTAGATCAGATCTCCAGTCTTTTGTTTCTGATCTGTAAAGCATGTTGTTTTCTGTTTGTGTGAGTATTGATGGTGGTGTCTGGTTGGTACATCAGGTCCCCTACAACAACAACAAGGAAAAAAAGTCATAAAAAAAGAAAGAAAGGGGGTAGTAGTAGACAAGACCACAATGCTTTGCACAATGCTCTGCAACTCTTTTCTTTCACCTCGGCTCTTGCAGTAACCGGACACCGGGTCTATTGGAGTAGTGTGTTTATCTAAGCGTCTCAGAGGGACAATTCAGCGTGATTCTTTAGCGGGACTCTTTTCACTGTCCTACTATGAGAAAAAGTGCACTGCTCCCATGCTGTCCATTCTTCTTACACCACTAATAGGTCTATGCTGCTACAGAAACATCTCATCCTGACAAGGCAAGCCCCTCATTCCCACCCTTGTCAAACAGACCCTGCTTCAGTTGGCTGTGAAGCTATCCAGATATTTCCATCCTAAAAGAATACCATCAAACATAATAAATCTTGTTCGATATTGAAGAACGTCTTTGATTCAGCACTTTGGACAGCTCAAAAAAGGAAGTGAACACTGACCAACATGTGTGGGACATCACATTTAATTAAAACAATGATTTGTACCCAAACATGAAAGAGCATTAAGTCCAACACAAAGGCCAGACAAAACAGGAGACAGAAACACAGACTATGTAAATACACTGTATAAAAATGCACACTCACCACCCAGAGAGCGGATGAACTGGATGGTTGGCTTGTGGCTTAGAGACGAAGATGGCTTTAGATAAACACAACCAGATTGCTGGTAAGATGATTTACATTTCACTGTCGTCCTAGTGTGGAGAAATAAGCCTGCACTGAAGCTCTGCATCAGAATCTGAGATGTTTACGGTGGTAACTTAATCTCTAGCTTCTGGCAGTGCAGATAGCATCGCTTCCATAGTCAACCACTGATATGTGACATTTAGCAGTGTGTGTGTGAGTGCGTGCAATGTGATGACAGCAGGTAGAGTGATGGCTGTGATTTAGGTGGGAAGTCCACTTGCTGACAAAGGGGATGAGAAAGACCTAATAGAATCCAGATGTGGTGCAAAGGTTAAGGGTTGACTTCCATTTCTCTTCCTCTGTCATGACAAGTGGAGTGGTTTGCCACTGTTACCGAAAGTGCACCACAATCCTTTTTAAGCATTTTTTAAATCAGTAAAGGCAATGAAGGTGGATAGTTTATGATGTTGATTTGTTCCCCGACTGCAATCCAGCATTAAAAAGGTATTCTTGAATAATTGGATCGTTTAAAACCTACGGCCATAGTGTGGTGCTGTTGGGTACCATTAACTCACCTTATCAAGAAAAAGAATCCCAACAACCTTGTGAAGGAATGGTTGAATAGTTGACCCTTTTCCTCCAGTCTTAAGTCACTTGTGAGCCAGCTGATGAGGGGATTGTAACACTGTGAATGCATATGTATTTTAACAAACATTTTAATAGAAAAATATAGTGAGAGTAATGTCTTCTATTTCAACATTTCAACAATTCTATTTCAACAATTATTTCAAAAGAGAAAACCAGTTAAATAGCAAATTAATATAATTATCTACATTATACCATTGGAGTAAGCACCACTGGATGTGCTGGAAGGGTAAGGTATGTCGAAAGTGATAACTGAGTGGTTAAATCTATGGAGTACTCAGCACAAGGTTATGAGCTTTAATTCCAGGTCCACCAATCTGCCACTGCTGGGCCCTTGAGCAAGGCCCTTAACCTTTAATTACTCAGTTGCATAAAAATGAGATAAAATATAAGTCATTCTGGATTAGGTTGTCTGCCAAATGATGTAGGTTCTCTCAATTTAATACACAGATTTACAAAATCATCTCTGTAGTGCCTCTATGGGGAAAGAAAAATCCATGACTTACTAAATTTAAGTCTTCACTGCATCATGACTACAAAATATGACAGCAATATGCTTAGACCTTAAGAGAGATGTTGCCATGTTGTCTCCATTTTGTCTATAACCCATTCATTAAGATGCAAAGTGGAACAGGCAGAAGCAATGAGAAGTCCCTCAAGACCCATGATGGTAAACCCTAAATTGCAGGGTTTGGTTAGGTCTGGCCAGTGCTCATCACAATGCCTTTACTCATAATCATCACCAGTCAATATCAAAACAACGGTCTGAATGAGACAGCTTAACTTTAAATTAAAACTATTATTGCAAAACACAGCCTTAAAATCATTTTGCTTACTATAAAAGGCTCGGTTGAGACAAATACAGGGTCAGTTGTACCGTTACAGATTTACGACTAGAGCAAAAAAAAATAAAAAATGCAACATGGCTCCTTTGCTTGTTGCCGAGAATCTGAGGCAACGGAAATAATCTGCAATGCTGTTATTTTCCATTATGCAACACAGACTCATCTGGACCATACAGACAGCTGGGAAAACCAATGAAGCTTCTGTGCCTTTTAATGACAGCAGTTATATCTTATAATATCCCATTCATTTGTACCCCATACACAGCCGTTGGCTCATAAATTCTAACCATGGAATGAAAAATGTGCTTTAGGTCGAAAGTAGTATCTTCATGTTAATAGACGTGAATTCAAAGTCTGTGGATTAAAGCCTAAAGGGCAAACTGTAGCACATTTGTGCTAGATGGTAGTATTTATTCCTGGATTTGTCTTTAGGATTGAAAAAAAAAATGTTTGGATTAGCACCAACATAAGTAGGGGTTTCCCAGTGTGCCACAGACAAATTGAACGAAAACAAGGCTGTCGTATTCAGTTTGGCAGTCCGAGGTTCTGAGCACCGGTAACTCTGCCTATGTTTATAGTTAAAGCAGCTGTTCCACTCAGTGTAACGTAAGACAAAGCTGAATTTGCAGGACAAACTTCCAATATCTCTTACACTTGGCTGCATTATGATAATTGGCGGCAAGTGCATTTCGAAATGACTTTCATATGAGAAGTCTATCTTTGGAAAGCCCCCATCCAAGAACTTCAAACAAATGTGGGCAAATGGGAGACAGGATAGCGTCGCACTTGCATATCTTTTTCCCCTCATGTCCTAAATGATTTGCTTAAGTTACCTGGATAACATCCTAGCTGAAATGCATTTGGCAAACTTGAGAATATATTAAGCAAACCAAAAGTGCAGGAACTGGCAGCTTTGGTTAGAGTTCACACAAAAAGACTGTTGAGATGGAGGTAACCTAAAACAGATGAAGGGTGTTAAAGTTAAGCATTAATTTAACCAAAAGCCATCTTGGATTTCACTTCAGGATCTCTGAGGGACAGTGATGTCCTTATCTTCTGCTAATTGTGGTCTTTACCTAAAAGTCCCCCCCAGGGAACTTCCCTACCATTGGAACTATGTGCCAAGTTTAGTTGTAAGGTTGTTGAGGGAAAGATGAATAGATATCACAAAGCTGTCTGCCAGCCTCTAATGAATGCCTTATTCGAAGTCATTAGAAGAAGCTGGGGTATTATGGAGAGAACCTCTTTGTTTCTGACAAACAGTGGAATCAGTTGCAAATTCAACCCTTAACCTTGATACAATTCTTAGCCATTTAAATGTATCCTGTTGAGAGGACGGTACTACAAGTAGATGCTGTTCAGGATAGTCACGAGAAACAAGTACCACATTTGAGCTCGAACACAGCAGGGCATTTTTAAACAAAGGAGTTCCCATGGCTCTGAAGTCTTCATTGGGATCAGGGTCTTTCTGTCTTCACATATCATTAATGGTAGGGTTCTGCCCTCCTGTGGTCATCCTGGCTACTCCTCTTGCATACTTCAGATGCTCAGGTAGCACAAAAACATCTAATTTATTTGGAAATATGCAGACAACTACAAGGAGAAGACCCATAGCCTGGTGAAGGGTGGCTTGACTAATTGGCAGGTGTTGGCTGGTTTGCGGTGCTTGGTCCCATACCCCCAGACAGACCATGTTCTCATTTACAGTTGTGCAACTCTAAGTTCATCAACAGGGTCTTGAATGATCTTGAGTTTCATGCCACCCCAAATCCTAGGCCAATTTGAAAAGCTGTTAGTTATGTGGCCTGGAGGGAGGGCAAGCCTCTGGTTCTGCTCTGCTGTTTTCCTGTCTCTGTATACAAAATTTATGTGGAAAAGGGATTTAAAACGCATGGGTCACAGTGACATGGTGGCCGAACTCTTGAGGCTCATTTTTGTGCCAAATCCACATCACAGAGACACGAGTTCTGAGGACTGCAAACATGCAAACATCAGCGCAGTCTCTGTTTGCAAATGTAGTGTATGTAGAGGTCTCTTTCCCAGACTTGTCTTTCTGATACATTGTTGCCTGAAAATACAATAAAATTAATGGAAAAATAAAACCAACTCTAGTTTACACATATATCTGACAATATATCTGGTGACCAGTAGGCTGATTCTGTACAGTGGGTTTATTCTTTTCTTATTTCCAAACACTGAGGTTCCAATTTTTATTATTAGGTTCTGACATCTGGAGGTCAATGTGAGAAAATCTTGCAGTTCTTCCAAATAGTTACGCTTATACTTAAAGGTTAAAAGAGTATTAATGCTAGCTCGTATTTACACAAATTCCACCAATGAAATTTTAAATTAATTAATTAATATGTAAATCATTAGGGCAGCATTTTGGCTTAGTGATTAGCACTGTTGCCTCACAGTAAGAAGGTCCTGGGTTCGAATCCTGGGTTCGAACAGACAGGGGCCTTTCTGTGTGGAGTTTGCATGTTCTCCCTGTGCCTGTGTGGGTTTACTCCAGGTACTCCGGTTTTCTCCCACAGTCCAAAAACATATACCTTAGGTTGATTGGTGATTCTAAATTGCCCATAGAAGTGAGTGTGAGTGGTTGTCTGTCTATATGTGGCCCTGTGATGGACTGGTGACCTGTCCAGGGTGTACCCCTGCCTTTCGCCCAATGTGTGCTAGGATAGGCTCCAGCAGATCCCTGTGTCCCTAATTAGGAATAAAGCGGGTATAGAAAATGGATGGATGGATGGATGTAAAGCATTGCTGTGTCACCTAACTATCTATCTATCTATAGTGCCTTGCAAAAGTATTCATTTTCTACATTTTGTCACGTTAAAACCACAAACGTGAATGTATTTTATTGGGATTTTATATGATAGACCAACACAAAGTGGTATATGATTGTGAAGTGGAAAGAAAATGATAAATGGTTTTCAAATTTTTTTTACAAATAAATATCTGAATGGTGTATTCAGCCCCCTAACTAAAATCCAATGAAACCAATTTCCTTCAGAATCCACCTAATTAGTAAATAGAGTCCACTTGTGTGTAATCTGAGTATAAATAGAGCTGCACTGTGAAGCGCTCAGAGGTTTGTTAGAGAAAATTAGTGAACAAACAGCATCATAAAGCCCAAGTAACAGACCAGACAGGTTTAGGGATAAAGTTGTGTTTATGTTTAATTTTCATGATCAGTAATCATCTTTTAAACACCTTATTCTGTCCCAACTTTCCTTATATGGTCAATGTTTCCTGTTCTTCCTACCCCATTGCTATCACTCTTTACATGCCACCCCTGCCTATTGTTTTTTTTCATTTAATGTATAAATGAGTTTTTCAGCATTTATGACCCATTCATAGCATCTTAATATGATATCTTAATTTACTCGGGTTCTTTGTTATGGTTCGCCATCACACCTGTAGCTGTAGACAGTAGACTCTACTTGTGTCTTCCTGCTAATATACAGCTATTTATCAACATTGCTGAAAGTAACGAAATCATATTATAAATATTGAGTAACACTGTGCTTGTAATGCTCTTCAGAACTGAACTGATGTGTGAGAAGAAAGTGTACAAGTCTCCTCCTGTTATTGGTTTATTACCAGAAGGTAAGATGGGACTTCCTGAGTGATGAACTTACTACTGTGAACTTACTTACTTTTTTCAGGTTCAGTGATTAGAAAGTTCAGTAACTAAAAGCTTTCACAATAAATACATACACTATATGGCCAAAAGTTTTGGAACATCTTTCCAAATTATTGAATTCAGGTGTTTTTTTTCAGGGGTTGAACATGACTGTTCAACACCAGTGCACAAAGCAAGCTCTATAAAGACATGAATGAGTGAGTTTGGTGTGGAGGAACTTTGGGATGAATTAGAACTGAGACTTCAAGCCAGGCCAAACTGGGACATCTGCCTTTACATGCAAATAAATTTAATATGGAGTTGGCCAACCCTTTGCAGCTAAAACAGCTTGAACTCTTCTGGGAAGGCTTTCCACAAGGTTTAGGATGGTGTTTATGGGAATTTTTGACTATTCCTCTAGGAGGCCAGTCAAGTTCCTCCACACCAAACTCCCTCGTCCATGTCTTTATGGACCTTGCTTTGTGCACTGGTGTGCAGTCATGTTGGAACAGGAAGGGGCCAGCTCCAAACTGTTCCCACAAAGTTGGGAGCATGAAATTGTCCAAAATGTCTTGGTATGCTGAAGCATTAAGAGTTCCTCTTAATACATCACCTGGGTGCAATGATTTGAAGAGGTGTCCAAAAAATGTGCAAGAGTAAGGATTTGAGTGAGTTTGACAAGGGCCAAAATGTGATGGCTAGACCACTGCATCAGAGCATCTCCAAAACTGCAGCTCTTGTGGGGTGTTCCCGGTCTGCATTGGTCAGTATCTATTAAAAGTGGTCCAAGAAAGGAACAGTGGTGAACCAGCGACAGGGTCATGGCCGGCCAAGGCTCATTGATGCACATGGGGAGCGAAGGCTGGCCCCTATGGTCCGATCCAACAGATGAGCAACTGTTGCTCAAATTGCTGAAGAAATTAATGCTGGTTCTGTTAAAAAATAAGGTTAAAAATGTTAGTTACAGATTATCCTCGCAAAAATGTTTCTTAGCTTGTGTTTTATCACCCATTTTGAGCTTACACTATGTTAGGAGTGTCATTTCTTTATTCCTTGTGCTTTTTGCTCTCATAATTATGAACTTTTTCAACTTTAATAATGTTGGAGTTCAATACTGCCAGATCCCAGATTCCTGTTTACTCACTAAATGGTGTGCCTACAAAAGCCAAAAGACAACTGCTCAACCTGAGAGCCTAAACTTTGTTTGTTTTAATATATACATACTGGAGTAACTCATAGTTTTTGTCTTTTTTTGTGTATATTTCAGAGATCTGTTCACAAAGTGCCCCAACCCAAAATACTTGGTGTACACCATCAATGATGTGGCTCCAGACATAATAAGGCCCATCATCCAGTATGCTTACTCGAAGCAGATAAATATCACGCAAGAAAACATGCAGGATCTGTTGGTGACAGCTGAATATCTGTCCGTGAGCGACATTGTTCAGCTCTGCAAACAGTTTATGGGGAAGGAGCACTGCCCAGAGAACCGCTGTGAAATGACAGGATTGGCCGGTACGCACTTCTGGCCTGATGCTTATTATCAGAAAACTTCCATGATGGAGTGGAGCCTGCTTATCAGCTTGAGGATATACCAAGTGCTTATGCACCAAATGCTTATTTACCAAGTTCTTATGCAGCATGTGCTTATGCACTAAGTGATTATTGCCAGCCACAGCAGCCCATCTTTTTCAGTACGGGTTACTCTTCTAGCAGAAAGCACCAAACACCATACTCGCGTCCAACTGCGAAGAACAGAAACCGAGCCCAGAACATAGTAACATAGAAAATAGTGATGAAATACTCAGAACACATTTAGTCCATTCTTTCCTGACAATCACGCCACAGGTTCTCATCAACATCACATTGGATGTCTCCTTGCATATCCATGCTCCCTGATCTGCTAGGATAAGATATTGGAGCAAATATACTGGATATCAAATCTGGCAACCACATGCAAACACTGGAATTGGATTTGGAATATTTTTTTATGTATAAAAAGAAGATTGTTTATTTTTCTTTTGCTTGGATCGATTTTTATTAGATTTACACCAAAGTGTTTTTGTGTGAAGGAATGGAACTGTGAAGTGTTTCAGTAAAAAAAAAAAAAAAAAAGCAGCAAAACATTTTTAAATTAGTTTGAAAGAAAACAATAGTGGATGGGTATTGGTAACAGCTGAAATATGATTTTCCTCTAAGACAAGAAAAAGTAGTATTGTGTCATTTCTAATTCCTATGATTTCTTTGTAGTGGTTCGGTGCTTAATTTTTGGGTTGTACTTATATTGGCAGGTTGACTAATGTAATCAGAGTAGCCTACAGTTACGGCATCACTGTAAGAAACCGTGTTTCGGTCAAGCATTTTTTCCCCATTTTTTTAAAAAAAGGGGTTTATAAATTTATAAATATGTAAATAAATAAAAAAGACATTTTAAAGATGATTATTGTGTCCATCACAACAGCACTACTTGTCCCAGTTCACTATACATATACCTACACTATAAACCTTAGTCTACACTAATCTCTGGGTTTTTGTCTTGTACAAAATGTATTAAAGCAACCAACATAATTCACACAAAGCAAATACAAGCATTTTATAGTAAAAATAAAACCAAAAAACAAAGAACCCCTAGCCTTCTACCTTGGCTTGAAGAGACGCAGATGATGTTGCTAACATACTTTTTCTTAGCGGTCTTGCTTTGGCACCAAACATCTTTTAAATATATGACTAATATGTTCTGCCTTCAGACCACAACATATTTGGGGGTGATTTAACTGGGTAAGGACATATTTATTCATTTATTTTTGGTTAGAGCAAGCTTTCTAACAACATGCTTGCAATTTTGGAGGAACTACCTGTTCTTGGTAATGTCACTGTGGTTATCAGTCACATTCAAAAAGTAATGATCTCACATCCTTCTCTGGCGAAGTGATTCAGATCTCATAGCCAAAAGCTATAGATCATCAAACACGTTTTGACGTACCATGGACCAATGTGAAGGCACTTATCAAGAAGTTATGAAATTAGAGCACAGTCGCAAGCCCTGTTATAAAAGGATGGGCATGCTTATGAATCCAGATTATTATTTCTTTTTTCTCCCCTAATATATTTCTTTGTTTTTGTTGGTTTAGAAAAAGACAAGAGATGAGTTATCTTTTTTTCCCCCCTTATAAATAGAAATAAGACTTAGTGGTGACGTTTAATTCAAAGTGGAAGTTTATAAATGGCACCTCAATCACTGAATGATCAAAATTTTCCCAATTCTCAAATAATTCACATTATTTTGTTCCTGTATTCAAGTTGGTTTCATGAAGCCAGTTAACTTACAGCTAGCCACTCGAGGACGACCTGCCGAACAAAGTTTTCCTTTTGCTTCACCGACAACACATGGCCTAAAAGCAATACCATTCAGGACCAAAGCAACCAACAACATTTACATATACAGCATTTGACTTAAATTAGATATAATTACTTATTAACAGTAAGCATTACTCATAAAACACACATGCCTATTTTTTAGCTATATTATTTAAAAGTTTCATCTGAAAAACTGATTAAAGTAAACAAAATCTCAAAGACCCCCAGATGGCAACAATGTCTATTTGTCAGTATCTTGTCTGTATGCAAGACACACAGTTTTGCTCTGATGGGATTCATTTACATTGTGAACTTTTTTATTTATTTATTTTTTTTTTTGAAATTCAATTATCCTTAAAAGCCCTGTTGCTTTTTTCTGTTAATTAATTCAACATCAACGGAAAACAAGAATTCCAAACAAAAGATGTAAAATGAGATGGGAAGTACATTAAAGAAATGAAAATGTGTTGTGGGTTTGAGATCAGAGACTTACAAATCAGTGATCACTCACAGCGGTGCTTTTCTGATGTCTAGAAACGGCTCCAAATATGTACAGAAAATGATTTAAAGGGGCGTTCCAATACTTTTGGCTATATCGTGATATATTACAAATATTAACTAGTTGGATTATGTTCATTAAATAAGGCTGTGCAGTGATCATGACGGGGTTTGTGATCTATATATAAAACGGATCTATATAACCAAATTGGAATTTTTCATGAACCTCTAATTTGGATTAACTTTCATTACAATATTCTTTTTTCTATTTGGGGGGGGCAACTATTCTCAACAAATAAATGAAAAACAATACAAAAAAAAAAGCAAATTCTTTGTTTGTATACAAGCTCTATAAGCCTAACCACTTTTATATTTACTGTAAACAGAGCATGCTTGAAATAAAAATGTTCTTGTAATCAAAATGCAATCAGCAAAATAAAACATTTAGTTTCCGACTATAGAAGCATGGCATACAATTTGAATCTCAGTAATAGTATACATTCTTCAAGTAAACCAGACCACACAAGTAAAATAAAAACCACATCATGAGTGACGCTATACTGACATTGCAGTAAAAAGGATAATTGTGACATTTAAACAATTACACTATATTGCCAAAAGTTTTGGGACACCCCTCCAAATCACTGAATTCAGGTGTTGTTTTTCAGGGGTTGGGCTCGGCCTCTTAGTTCCAGTGAGAGGAACTCTTAATGCTTCAGCATACCAAGACATTTTGGACAATTTCATGCTCCCAGCTTTGCGTGAACAGTTTGGGGATGACCCCTTCCTGTTCCAACATGAAAGCAAGGTCCTTAAAGAAATGGATGAGTGAGTTTGGTGTGGAGTCCTGACCTCAACACCTTTAGGATGAATTACAGCGGAGACTGTGACCCAGGCCTTCTCATCCAACATCATTATCTGACCTCACAAATGTGCTTCTAGAGGAATGGTCAAAAATTCCCATAAACACACCCCTAAATCTTGTGGAAAGCCTTTCCAGAAGAGTTGAAGCTGTTATAGTTGCAAAGGGTGGGCCAAATGCATATTACATTCATGTGCATATAAAGGCAGATGTCCCAGAACTTTTAGCGATATAGTGTATGTGTTTGCTAACACTGATCTGCTCTTGAAGACTATATATATATATATATGTTGGCAGAAGTGTACCTGTACATGATCTTCTGACTTGGTAGCCCACCATCCATCAATATTTCATGTGTTGTGCATTCGGACATGCTTTTCTGCTCACAGTGGTTGTTTATGTGATTTACTGAAGACTTCCTGTCAGCTTGAACCAATCTGTCCGTTCTTCTCTGACCTCCTCTGACTCACGTCTCTCAAGGAGTTTCTGTCCTTGATGCTGTCACTGAATGCATTTTGGAGTTTTGCACCATGATGTGTAAACCCTAGAAGCTGTTCTGAAAATCCCAGGAGATCAACAGTTTCTGAAATACTCAAACCAGCCGCTGCAGTATCAACCACCATGCAACAGTAGAAATAACTGAGATCACATTTTCCCTCATTCTGATGTTTGACGTGAACATTGTGCAAAAGAAAAGCACATTTCTACTCAGAAATCTGAATTGATTTCAAATGTCAGTTTCACCAGGAGTTCAGATCAGTAACTAGGGTTAGGATAATGCGCAATAGTTATAACAGTCAAAGAAATATCATAGCATCTAGAGCAAGTCTTTTAGGAAGTTCATCTATTAAGTTCCTGAAGTTTTAACTACTATACTGGAAGTGAAATCTACTGAAAACAAACTCAGTCATGCCATGGTTTTCATAAAAGTTTGGACGGCATTAAAAAATAGTTGAAGATGATTGAGCCAATCATGGTCAATGGAGATGGCTTCTGAATGATCATCGAGTGCATGTGAGGACTAAGCTTAAGCCTCACACAAGTTTGCGTCAGTCGAAGGCCAAGCGAAGCCAAGCGAAGCGAGTTTACGAATTTTAGAATTTGTTTTCAGTCAGTGAAAGCTGTTTTGAAAGAGTCAACGCACGATACCAACCCTGCCTTCGGCATGCGTTCAAAAGATTTTTCCAAGTGTTGTTTTGTTGACAGATTAGTGTTGTGGGTGGTCTGTTCTATTTTTAGCCCAAGCATTGTGGCGTGACTTCCCGTGAGGACCCTTGACATGGAATGCTTGGCTTGGGTCAGTTCTTTGTAAGCAGCTATACAGTTTACATGCGCTTCGTATTGGTAATTATTGGTCATATTTTTGGGTGGCTGGAACGGATCATCTGCATTTCCGTCATTTCTTATGGCAAAATTTGTATCGCAATACAAATTTTCACCTTAAGAACCAGCATCCAGGTTCCACTGTACCACTCACAGTTCATCAGCGTTATACTTGGACCTTTTAGCGAACTGGAGGCTAGCAGAATACTTTGCATAATATAAAGTAAGACCACTCAAGACATACAAAGGTCAGTGAATAGTGTTGCCACATCATGGAAATTTGGCTCTAATTTTATTTTACTGGAACCATGCTTAAAGATGAATTAGTTGTCCTTTAGTGTAACTTTCTCATGCCAAGACGCATCAGCTTTTTCCTCCTGTTAGTTGATAGCATATTACACTTGAGCACTCGGAGGAAGCACGTCAGGGTTTCAACCGACAGACCATAATTTATATCAAAGCAAGAGGTTCGGTCATGTTCAGCTCTGCAGGAAATAGTTACAGAGCTTCATTCATGGACTTAATTACTCTTGATGCATTTTGGCTTGTAAGGAATTATAAATCCTTTGGTCTTAGGGAACAGGGATGAATGTTAGTCACAAAACACTGGCATGTCCATCTCAGAGGGACAATGAAACAAATCAAACTAGCCAAACACTGCTAGCAAAGAGGATATTTGTAGATATATGATGTAAGAGGAGCAATTTGGAGAAAAAATGTGCACCACTTAACAGCCTTAAAGAGACACATCTATTAGAAAGACATGGACACAATGGCAATGAGAAAATAGTTATAGGACACATTGAAACTCAAACATTCTGATCTTTAAATACTTTATTGTCATTTTAGAAATCCTTACAGATGTTACAGACTCAGTTCTCATTAACTTCACAGAGTCCTAAGCTTCCACAGGTTTTGAGGCTTTATCTGATGCTAGTGTTGCTCAAGGTTTGAGCTTTGCAAACTCCTTTCCCAGCGACCTCGAAGGCAGCACCCTTGTAACTAGCCACACCCTGGTTGTCAGTGCGCAAATCAGGCTGCACCTGCTCCCACACTTTCTTCTTGGGGTTCAGCTCTTTATCAGGCTCACCTGGATCAGACGGCAGAGAGACAAGCAAGTAAGTTCTTGTTGATGAAATACGAGGTATACAGTAGTCAGGGGGGTTAAAATCCTGACTGCTTTTCAAATTCAGTGGCAACGTGGATGTCCAAGAATTAAGTCAAAGCACATTTAAAAACGTACAAAGGGAGCGTGTTTCTTCGTTCGTTACCTGGTTCGATGAGGACACTCCTATGTAAAAGCCGTAAAACTGAGTGTTAATTAGGAGGTATGCCATTGTGATAGCTACCTTCAAAACGCTTTCTAATTCCTTACATGCCACAAAGGAGCTGTAAAGTAATGCAGGCACATGTAGGAAATACCAGTTCTAACAACAATGCTACACAACTAGCTCAGCGTGTATCCAATGTGAAGAAGAGATTGAGAAATGGCTGATTTTTTTGGTTTGTTTGTTTGTTTGTTTTTTTAAAACATTGGAGCGGATCGAAGTCAATGCTATCAAATGACCTAGAGATGATCCTTTTTGGAATGTTCTGCAGTAAAAACCACACAGCTGGCACAAAAACCCCTTCCCAAATTCAGCACATTCTCGTTACAGGCAGAATCTCTGGTGTGTATGGCTACACCCTGGCTCTTGTCCCTTCCTAAGACTCTGACACGACACCTCGTAAAATGAGGGAGCCAAGAAGATACAAAGAGAACAGAACAATAACAAAAATGGTGTAAATTAAAAACCTTCCACGGCAATCATCATTTGTTGACTCACTGTAGGGCGGTGTAGTAGGTGGAGACAACAGAAAGAGCTGCCGTGCTTAGGGATGATCCCAACGTGCCTTCAATCAGGATAATGAAACCCTGACTTGCTTTCTGGCAGGCTGGAGAACATTGTTTCAAAAAAAATGGGGGAAGAATAAGGGGGAAAAGGGCAGGAAGATGAAAGTTCTGCATAGCTGATGAGAGCATGTTGCACAGAGATTCTCAAAGCTCTGGTCTGGGCTCAGTGTTATTAGACGTTCGGTCACATGACCCACTCCTCCATCTTTTTAAACAGAAAAGGGAACTCTCAATTACTGCTGTGATGTTCAAACCTATTGAACTTGTTGGTTATCAACTGTTTTTAGTTGGAAAAGCACTCTTGGAGATCGGCATGACTGCGGAGAAATGCATTTTTAGAGCTACGGCCATTTTAGAAGGGAGTCCCTGCCAAGTCTGTGCAGGTTTTACAATAAACCTTCCATAATTTGTTGAAGACTGGAGGTGTACGCTCCCATTTCCTCAGGAAGTGCCTGGATAACAACAGAACACCATCTGATTACTCCGATTAGGTCACCTCCTAATTAGCATCCACAGACCATTTATCTCATCAATAAATCATGTGCACTAGCCACAGAGGAATGAAGCAGACTTTGACTCAACCACGAATGCCATCTGTGTTGTTCTTGGACTTTTCAAACTCGTACTGCTTGGCACGTTAGAGTCCTGATTTGCTTGCATGGGCAATTCACTTCTTTGCGCTGGATTTGCTAGGTAAGAGGATAGTGGGAGTCTATAACTTTATTTAACCAGATAATTGATCATTATTCTGCACTGATGAGGGTTGAGTAGGTGATGAAAACAGAACTTAATAGGCTATGAAGTGGAGATTCTGAGACATTTCTCAGACTTGAATGTCTTGATGCCAACTGAAGTAAAGTGAGTGAGTGCTTATATAAGGCTGAATTTCATTACATCACCCGAAAGGCCTGGAGAAAGTGAGAGAAAAGAGAGACGTTAATTGTGTGATCGTTTTGCACCTGGAAATCCCTGGAAAGTGATTCGTTCTCCAGGCTCTGCCCCGCTGGGTGGGTCTAGGATCTCCACCTTTTCCGGAGTGCTGGCACACATGACCATAGCCTGAGACATAATTCCTCTCATCTTAGCGGGCTTGAGGTTACACAGTAACACGACCATGCGGTTCTGCATCTGTTGGTAAAAAGGGAACAGCGTTATTGCAGCCAAGAGACTGTTACATAAAGGTCTCAATCCAATCTGTTAGAAAACAGGGTTCTTGGCTTGTCCATCCTGTTTCCTTTAAAGGAAAAAACTAGCTAGAACGACTTGAGTATCAATATATCAATATATACAAACATGTCATTTATTGAGACATTTTTTGGCTTAAACTTCTTTCAGGAACATTTTCACTTTGGTTAATAGATTCCTACTTTAACTATTACTGCAGTCAGCAGATTGTGGGTAATCTCTACTTGAAGAGAGTGATGTATCAGCACTTTAATCTTTTAGTCTTTCTAGCTCTCTCACTTCCTAATCTGTACGTTCTATGCCATCACGCTCGTCATCTGTAGGTCGCTGCCTAGCCGAGGATCCGCCGTACCACCATACACTGGATTATCATTAATACAACCCTGAACGCCGCTGAAAAAATGGTGAGTCAGAAAATAAGCTTTTGCTTATGAATATAACTAAATAATGGAAATAAACATAAATTCATTAAGGATAATGTGTTTCAGGTGGAATTTCCTTTAAGGTTCCTCCAGAAAAACAAATGAAAGAAAATTTAAGACTGCTGGATTGAAATTTTTATTCTTATTTTTTAAATAAAAGTAGTGGGACACTAACGCTGGCTTGAAACACTGCCTCAGTACTTGATCAGATTTGACTTACACTATATTGCCAAAAGTTTTAGGACACCTGCCTTTACAGGCACATGAATGTAATACGGAGTTGGCCCGCCCTTTGTAGCTATAACAGCTTCAACTCTTCTGGGAAGGCTTTCCACAAGGTTTAGGAGTGTGTTTATGGGAATTTTTGACCGTTCCTCTAGAAGCGCATTTGTGAGGTCAGGCACTGATGTTGGATGAGAAGGCCTGGCTCACAGTCTCCGCTCTAATTCATCCCAAAGGTGTTCTATCGGGTTGAGGTCAGGACTCCAAAAAGTCTTGCTATGCTGAAGCATTAAGAGTTCCTTTCTCTCTAACTACAAGGCCAAGCCTAACCCCTGAAAAACAACACCTGAATTCAGTGATTTGGAGGGGTGTCCCAAAACTTTTGGTAATTTAGTGTATAATCCAAATCGTTCGAGTTCAGCAATACAAGTTTTTAAATGCAGTAAACATGTGATCTTGACTGACAGCTACACATAAGACAATGGGATAAAGTCAAACTCAACAAGGATATTAATGGAGATGCCTTCACCACCACCACCACTATGTCACACCATTGTGTGGTGGAGGCACAGAAGCAGGAAAAATCAGGTGTGTGAATCTACAACTAAAGTTCTATGGGCTTCTTTAATCAAGTTGCATACAAACGAGTCTATTCAGAAATTTGCTTGTAGGAGAATTTATACAAGAAATGTGGCATTTGTGAAACTCCAAATAGACTTGTAAACCGAAAATATGAATATTTTTACACTGGACACAATTGTATATACCAAAATATAAATCCTGCTCGTGTCACATTTTCTCGAAAACACTTTCCGAGCAACAGCAAGCAAACAGGTTTTAGCTCTTCGAAAGCAAGAAGCTGTAGCAGGATTATAAAAAAATTCTGTGACTTGTTCATTAAAACAAGTTTATTCCTGTTACAGCAGCTATAAAAAAGTCATTCTGCCACCATCTCCCTCTTAAAGTTAAAAACACACGTAAAAAGCTTATCATATAAATGAGAAAGTTCTCATTCCTTATTGTTCCTCATGTCATAAATGGATAATGAAGACTCCTTCCAAAAATGTTAAACCTCCATTCAATTCATATATGAATGAACATTAATAATCTAAATAAATAATGATATTATTAATATAAATTTCATTCAAACCAGTGACAAATTGTTTCTACAAAATGTTTATTTAACATCTTGGTAAGGAATCTTTAGCATCAGTGCTTAAAAATGCCCCTTTCCCCCCCTTTTGTTAATTTACAGCATCAGGTTCTCCAGCACAAACAAAGCCTTCAAGTGAGGAACATAAAAGACCAAGATGAATGCTAGTGAGGGAACTTTATAGCTGCCATGACAAAAAAAAAAAAAAAAAAAAAAGATGGCAAGAACCAACTATTTTCATGGACGTTCCACAACGCTATAAAGCAGAAATTAATATTGTGTAAGTGACATTTTGGACACAGTATGGGCAAATGGTCTGTTTATTTCTGCTCTATTAAAGGGCACAGATCTCAAAGAGATTTTATATCACGTTACGTTGGTTAGTTAGCTCGCATCGATTGGGACAATCCTGTTAAAGGTGCTTCCGGTAAAACTGGCGTTCATCATTGACTTCGTCTTTGAATTGAAAAACATGCCGCTCAAATATAACTTGTTTACCACTGATGATGATGTGAACACTTCTGTAGTAAACAGTGTGACCTGGGAAGTGGAATTTTACCTGGTGAAGCCCAGTGAAATTTTCCTGCGCGGTTATAGGAATTAGAGGCACTCTTGGAACGCTGCTGGAACCAATCACATCAGTGGACTCAAACGGTTGTATAATTGATAGCTAATGACTAACGTTATTATCTTAATTGATTAATAACTCTAATTAAGGAGAATTTAGTTTAGGTGTGTAAGAGATTCATGTAAATAAAGAGCACCTTTTCGTGTAAGGTTAATGCATTTAAAAGCATAGAACAAGGTCAGGGTTAAAAATAGATCGTTTAAAATGATTTAAAGAAAACAATTAATAAACTGAAGGAGGGGTGAATTACTCATGGGTCAGGCCATGTGATCACTTCTTAGAGCGTGAGAGTGAGATGTGAATGCCTGTGTTAGCTAGCTCAACATTTGAGAACAAAAACCTGCCAACAAAATCAGTAGGTTAGTTTGAAGGTAAAGTTGCGTAGCTTAACAAATAAGAATAAAAACAAGCAAGTTTCATGTAAAGTACAAAAATCTCTGCCCTTTGCGAGGCACAAAAGATGATGATAATGTACAGTGTAAAGCCTGTGTACTGGTGATGTAAAATTATAATAAGCATCATAGAGAGTTAATATAGATTATATTATATTATATTATATTATATTATATTATATTATATTATATTATATTATATTATATTATATTATATATATAAAATTCAAATCTATAAATAAATATAGAAAAATAAATATATAAATCAATAAATAAATATGGAAAATATATATATATATATATATATATATATATATATATATATACACATACATACACACACACACACACACATACATACACATACAAATCTATAAATAAATAAATATGGAAAAATAAATATGGTAAAATAAATATACAAATCTATAAATAAATATGGAAAAATAAATATAAAAAAACACTAACACTGCTACCACTAAATTAAAAAAAAAAGAAAAAAGAAAAAATGTCAAGCTGAAACCAGATTGCACAAGTAAGTTATTGTTGCACAATAAGCCCTACTGTTTTCTAGAATCAACAAACTTCAGACAAATCTATCTTTTGTCCAATCATTGCCGTCTGAGTGCCATGTGAGAGAACGTCTGAGCAAAGCTCTCGACAGACTGGACTGCTGTTCTCAGGCAGACGCGTGTTATCGAAACAGTGGTGTAGCAATACGCAATGGGATGAAGGAGGCAGACTTTCATGTGTGTAATTAAGCTTAGAGACCGAGCGCCAGGGGTCCCCTAAACAAATCGTAAACTAGAGGCTCCCGAATATGAAACACAGAGTGCTTGACTGAATATGACGTGTGCAGAGTCAGGAGCATGCCGAAGCGTGAAGGCCGTGTTGCCACAGACGATTTGTTGTGATTTACTATGCTTAATAAAACTCAAAAGACCTTTCACTTGGTCCGTTATGACTTTTAGGGATTACAAGTCCAGTGCCAAAACACAGCTTTCATTTTTCTATTTAAAAAAGTCCCTGCTGCAATGATGTATTATAGCACTCACATGATTTCATGACTTACTCCAAAATAAACATCTGCAAAGAAAACAATCACGAGTCTCTGCTTCATAAAGGGAAAAAAAAAGAAGGCTTGATTAAAGCTCTGAATGTTACGGGTTTTCTTCACAGAGCGAGGAGTGAGATGAGAGAAAGAGACTGATACAAAGAGCTATGACGAGCATCCGAGTGTCTGAACGTGAAGGGGGCTAGCGTTTTTATTGGCATTATGAGTGATTTAGAATTTGTTGAGGAAGTACTGAAAGATCAAACTGTTCTGTTTTCTTCTGCTTGATGGTGAAGTGAAGTAAATCATTATAAACCATCATAAAACTGAAGCTCGGTTTATTTCATCCAGAAGCCAGCAAAACTAAAATTACTGTTCAGATATTGACTTTCAAAAAACGACATACACAGAAGGGGGAGAGAGAGAGAGAGAGAGAGAGAGAGAGAGAATATTGAATGAAGGATAGAAAATAAAAAAAGGAAATAAGGATAAAGTGAGGGATAGAGAGAGACAAGACAGAATGCAAGTGTGTGTGTGTGTGTGTGAGAGAGAGTGAGAGATAGAGAGTGCAACAGAGAGGTGGGAATGAAAGAGAAAGGGAGAGAGACACAGAGTCAGTCAGAGAAAGAGAAACAGCTACCTGCTCTAGCGGGGACGTGAGATGTCTGGGCTGTATAGAGGTGAGTTACCTGCTCTAGCGGGGACGTGAGATGTCTGGGCTGTATAGAGGTGAGTTACCTGCTCTAGCGGGACGTGTTTGACGAGGCCGCTGACCACAGTGCGCGGAGCCGCTTCAGCCACATCCACCTCCTCCACGTACAGTGCATCAGCATCCGGATGCTTCTTCGCCGTGATGATCCGGCCGACACGCAGGTCCAGCCGAGACACGTCCACCTTCAGGTCCTCCTGAGGAGGCGCCTTCTTCTCCTGCTTCTCTGTTGAACGACACACGTGGACATTTTGTAAACGCAAGTAACGCCGAATGGAAGCAAGAAGGCTAATGTGGAGCAGTTAGCACCCCTTGCTGTAAGAGCTGTACTTCGTCCAACAAAACTAATGCTAATTACGAAAATTTGCACCATTAAGTACAATAATTATACTTATAGCAGTATAATAAGTATTATTATGTCTATTATTATACAAGGTCTTTCTCACTGAAACATCACATCAGCCCTGACACGCGGTGAACAAAGTGGAGCTGATGTCAGGGACGATTATTTACCTCATGGACACTCAACGTTTTTGATAAACACGTGCAGGATGAGGGAGTCCGGGAAGCATGTGGAGGCACTGGTGAAGCTGGCACAACCACATACCCATGGCACCATCTGGCTTTTTGAAGAAGAGGGATTGTATTTCCCGAGGTGTTTTAATATGGTGTGGAGCATTATTTTTAGCTGTATCCTTCCCCTGAGAAACATTCCACAGTGTTGCGCACGGAAACTATGCGGCCCGTCGGCTCCCCCTTTACACATCACCTCTAGAGTGTGCACAAACACGCCCACACACTGTACTGCTTTTAATTCCAAACACGCACACACATTAACCTACACGTGCACACACACGCCCACACACACACTGTATTGTTTTTCATTCCACACACACACACAAACACACACGTTTCTAAGTACAACACATTCCATCTGGATTTTTATATCTTCAGACTGTCTTAACTTGTTACATAAGGAATAAAACACTTTCTTTTGTGCTGCTAAAAGAAAATAAAGAACCAGGCTGGTGTGATGTGAGCATCACAGAGCTACATTTAGCCCTAAAAGTTGATTATTTGTCTATCTACACTATATTGCCAAAAGTTTTGGGACACCCCTCCAAATCATTGAATTCAGGTGTTGGTTTTCAGGGGTTGGGCGGGCCAACTCCATATGACATTCATGTGCATGTAAAGGCAGACGTCCCAGTTTGGCCTGGCTCTCAGACCAATGATTTGGAGGGGTGTCCCAAAACTTTTGGCAATATAGTGAATATCCCAGAGTATTATTCCTTTTCTCTCTCTATCAAAAAGTGCATGTTATAAAGTTATTAAGAGAACAACACTTCACACATTTAACCATTTACAGTCATGCTGTACATTGTAGAAAGCCAGTGCAACAATTTGATTCTGTCAACACAGCTGGAAGCAGCTGTTCCCTCAACTGACTCTTTTTTTTTCTATTGAAGATGAGACCAATAAAACATACAAACACAAAAATATTGAGATAAATTCCTGTCCTGAAGATTTTCCTGTATTACAAAGTATTAATGTTATAAAGCAATCCTACCACTGGAGACTTCTTCCTTAAAACGTTCCCTGGAAAATTCCCTCTGGAATAATACTTGTTACTACGGAAACGATTATTATAAAGGAAGCATCACTATAAACCTGAAAATGAATCAACACCTTCTGACCAATCAGAATCAAGAATCCATCAGCACTCCGGTCCAAGACATACTGATATTATACTGAAAATTTGATTTGCCAACTTTTCAGCACATTTTGAGTTTCCAGACAATAAAAAGGTCACTGAAAGGCGGTACAGCTGTTCTGCAGGTGCTCTGTAAGCAAACAACAGTCGTGCAATATATTTAATTTCGTTCATCATCAAAAAAAAATCATCACTTTCTACCATTCCTGACTTCTTGTGATATACAGTAGGAGAGAGAAATCTGCACAGCTGTCGTGTCTGCTATGGGAAAATATGAGTTTCATATATTCACTAACGTTGCATATCCAGTGTCCAACATCTGGACCTTCAGATCGCCAGATTCTCAAACACGACATGCTGTTTCTTCCCTCAAAACTAACTCTCCAGAAAGAAAACTCTGAACGATTGTTGTTGTGCTTGCTCGGAGATGGGTTGCTTCAGCAGAAGGAAGATGTATGACTGATGTTGATGATCATTTCCATAATAAAACAGCAGGACACAGAAACCCACTGGCTTATTTATTATAAAACAATTAAGAGCAGATTTATGAGAAAATTAACCTCATCTTGTGTGAAGATCGGATCTGGTCCTCAGGTCCGCAAGCCACATGCTGAAGTGCTGACTCGACACGGAGCGATTGGCTAAAACTTTTTTCACGGGCAAACGGCAATGACTGCTGATCCAACTGAATACAATCTGAACACTTAAGTTTAGTTAAAAGGGTTGAAAAGTGTTAGTATGCTATATTTTCCCTATATGTGATTTCACATAAAACCTGGAAAAGGATCATGTCCACCATTTTGATTAGAGGTTTAAGGAGTGTACATGAGGGTATAATATTGTGCACTCAGGAGTCTGAATGCTGACCAGTGAACAAACGCCAAGTAAAAATAGGAAAATTAAGGAGGTGTGTGTGGGGTGGGGTTAGTGTTTGACAGGAATGCCTTCAGGAATGCCTTTACAGCCAACAAGTCTGGCTGTTATACTTTACCTCAAATAACCTTAACCTATACTTCAACAACAAGGACGCTGTAGAAGAAAGTGATTAGACCTGGGCATGATTTATTTCTGAATCAATAACACCATGATGTAATGACAGCGCAACACAAGTCCTACAAACATCTATAACTCCACCTACATTCGAGACTCGACACATACATCTATAACTCCACCCACGTTCGAGACTCGACACATACATCTATAACTCCACCCACGTTCGAGACTCGACACATACATCTATAACTCCACCCACGTTCGAGACTCGACACATACATCTATAACTCCACCCACGTTCGAGACTCGACACATACATCTATAACTCCACCCACGTTCGAGACTCGACACATACATCTATAACTCCACCCACGTTCGAGACTCGACACATACATCTATAACTCCACCCACGTTCGAGACTCGACACATACATCTATAACTCCACCCACGTTCGAGACTCGACACATACATCTATAACTCCACCCACGTTCGAGACTCGACACATACATCTATAACTCCACCCACGTTCGAGACTCGACACATACATCTATAACTCCACCCACGTTCGAGACTCGACACATACATCTATAACTCCACCCACGTTCGAGACTCGACACATACATCTATAACTCCACCCACGTTCGAGACTCGACACATACATCTATAACTCCACCCACGTTCGAGACTCGACACATACATCTATAACTCCACCCACGTTCGAGACTCGACACATACATCTATAACTCCACCCACGTTCGAGACTCGACACATACATCTATAACTCCACCCACGTTCGAGACTCGACACATACATCTATAACTCCACCCACGTTCGAAACTCGACACATACATCTATAACTCCACCCACGTTCGAGACTCGACACATACATCTATAACTCCACCTACATTCGAGACTCGACACATACATCTATAACTCCACCTACATTCGAGACTCGACACATACATCTATAACTCCACCTACATTCAAGACTTGACACATACATCTATAACTCCACCCACGTTTGACACTCGACACATACATCTATAACTCCACCTACATTCGAGACTCGACACATACATCTATAACTCCACCCACGTTTGACACTCGACACATACATCTATAACTCCACCCACGTTCGAGACTCGACACATACATCTATAACTCCACCCACGTTTGACACTCGACACATACATCTATAACTCCACCCACGTTTGACACTCGACACATACATCTATAACTCCACCTACATTCAAGACTCGAGACATACATCTATAACTCCACCCACGTTTGAGACTCGACACATACATCTATAACTCCACCCACGTTTGAGACTCGACACATACATCTATAACTCCACCCACATTATACCTGTTCAGACTGCCACCAGCTGGTGCTATACGTACATGTTTACAAGAACCCAATTGTTTACAGTTCGTCTGTTTTGCACGTTTTTCTGAGCTGTTTTACCTTTATTGTGTATTTTTATGGATGTGTACTGTTCTGTTCTGTGTTGTTTTGTATTGTTTGTTTGCACCAGGTTGCACTTTATGTAGCTAGGACAACTTACTTCCTTAGCTCTGTGTTGCTGTTTTGTAGTTATATGTTGTTGCATGTAGCACCATGGTCCTGGAGAAACATTGACTTATGTCACTATGTACTGTGTCAGCTACATATGGTTGAAATGACAACAAAAGCTTTTTGACTTGACTTGGGGTGCACATACTTTTAGGCATATAGTTTATGACTGAGGATGTGTTGACACTTTGGCAAAAATACTCGATTCTGTCACCAGGATGGATTGGGGGCCGATTTGTTCATGCCGAGACAATCAGTTTGTATAAATCCCCTTCAAAAGAGGATGTGATCTGATAAAAATGTTTTCCTCACTGTGTCCTCAGACTCACCTTTCTTCTCTGCTTTAGTTTTCGTCTTGGCCTCCGTGTTGTCGGCTGGAGGACTTTTAACAGCGGAGGCTGGAGCTGCAGGAGCTGGTTTAGCTGACGTCTCTGGTGCTGAGGGCTTGGACACACACTGGACGCTGGAGTCTTCTGAGGGCATGGGCAATGTCACTGCACACACACACACACACACTTCAGCTTCTCAAAATCATTGCACACATGTCATTTTTCTGACTGCTCTTTCCATAACATAATGATTACCAATAAGCGCTAGTGTAAACGGAGAAAAATGGACATTCGGAGAAAAATACCAATCGAGCTTAGGGCCCCAGAGCACAAACAACTGACGTAGTGTTTTTCTTTCACGTCATGACAGCAGCATATTGTTTTTCATCAGCACATAAATTCCAGACTCCGGAATACAACAAAACAGCCACGATGAATAGACACACTTTATGTCTCTCTCTCTCTCTCTCTCTCCATTATTTCTATATTATCCAAAGATGGCATGAAGCTTTGATTTACTGCAGAGCACAATTTGGGGAAGAAAAAAAAATATCCAAATGTAATCGATCATCCATGACATGTTTGCTTCTTTGTTCAGCATCTCGGTGTGAAAACCGAGTGTGTGAGTCGACTCTGAATCAATCCGACTGAATCAACTGAATCAGGCTGTGTGTTTTTTGTTGTAGAGAAACCGATCCAAAGCACGGAGCTGTAGTGCATCAGAAATGCCGTGTGTTGGGAAAATTTGGACAGACGAACAAGAATAGAGAAAATAAACAGTGGTTGCGATGCACAGAATGTTCTAAACTTGTTATTTGTATAATTATATAATTGTTTCTTTAGCGCCGGCTCCGTGTTCTTCACGCTCGGCTGATTTTGGTGATTTCTACACACACTTGGCATGGGTTTGTTTACATTTTTCTGTCGCCGTATTTCTGACAAATGAATGAAAGAGTTTTACGAGTACTTTTTCGAGCACTACAAACTCCTCGGTCAGCGTTTTCTCTTTCCAGTTCGGTTTGTTTAGTTGTGCACAGTGTGAAAACAAACTCTGATTTTGACTTAGCAAATGAAGGGCATTAGGCATCATCATTCAGACAAGTAAACTTGTCATTGCCCGAGTAAAAAAAATAAAAAATTACTTTGCCGGAGAGAAAAAAGGACTTTCTTTTTTCAATTGTGGTGTAAATATAATTATTTAGAAGCAATATACTCTCAACAGCACATAACACCTTACTTGAGTCAATCAATTTTAAAGAGCACTACACCAAACAGCGGTGTGTGGGATGTGGTAGCTGCCAACAGCTCTGCTGAGGTCATGGAAAGAAGAACTACATTTTTCAAACTAAATCCCTTTAGTACGGAGGCCGAGAAATGTAAAACAAAACAACAAATCTGAGAACAAAATATCAGATCCGAAAACACAATAACAAATCCCAAAAACCAAAACAAAAAAAAAATCCAGAAAAAAACAAAATAACAAATTAGAAAACAAAACAACAAATCCTGAAAAACAAAAAAACTAATCCCGAAAAACAAAATAACAAATCAGAAAACAAAATAAAAAAATCCCAAAAAAAACAAGATAACAAATTAGAAAACAAAATAACAAATCCCGAAAAACAAAATAACAAATCAGAAAACAAAACAAAAAATCCCAAAAATCAAAATAACAAATCCTGGAAACACAATAACAAATCAGAAAACAAAACAAAAAAAATCCCGAAAAACAAAATAAAAAAAAATCCCGAAAAAAAACCGAAAACAAAACAACAAATCCCGAAAAACAAAAAAACAAATCCCGAAAAAACAAAAAAACAAATCCTGAAAAACAAAATTACAAATCCAGAAAAACAAAATTACAAATCCTGACAACATAATAAAAAAATCCCAGAAACACAACAACAAATCTGGAAACAAAATAAATCAGAAAACAAAATAACAAATCCTGAAACACAACGACTATATAGACAAACCTGAAAAAGTAGGTATAATTTGGGGTATAATTCTTACTCTTACTTACAAGACATCAGTCACTCAAGAAGTAGGAAACTGTGTATCTACCTGTAATTCTTGTACGTGTGGAATTCTGCGTTCACTTTAAACCATTTTTTCGACACACAGGTAAGTTTCAAAGACCAAACTATTCCTGATTAAAGGATGTAAGGAGCGTTATAAGAGCAGAGCAGCGTTCATACACACACCAATCCACTTTCTTCTGCCGTAGCCTGGTGGACTTCCTGTATATCTTGAGTGACAGATGTCTTGTCCAATCAGTGCTAAGATTCTATTCACAAACTATACCTACCTTTTGCGGGTTTGCCTAAATTGTCATTGTGTTTTCTGATTTGTGATTGTGTTTTGTAATTTTTTATATTGTTTACAGATTTATTGTTTTGTTTCGCACTTCATTTGCCTTCGCTTCACATCTACCTCAAGTGACTGAAATCCTTTAGTTTGTCCAGCTTTCTGTACTCATCTGTAGCTTCTGAGGCTTCAAGCGACACACTTGTTAACTCTGAGGAATTGACGAGAATTACCGAAGAGCAATGAGCCAGGACTGAGCCACAGTGCTGCAAAAAGCCAATTACTTCTTACTGCAGAGGTCTCAAAGCCGTAAATGCCAACAACAAAGTACTAACGCTGGTCATCTGTGGTGTCTGTATACTTTTTCCACTATCCATTTCATATTTTTTAATCCATCTTTCTTTAAATACATGATTTATATGTACGGAAGTCAAAAGATGAAACATTTGAAATGGATAAATGAACTGTATGGATTTTAAATAACAAAAACTATAAGGGTCAGAATATTTATTGCATGCCCGCTGCATGTTCAGAAAAACAGCCACAAAACCAGGCATCTTATTATAATTTTTTAATCCTTCACTACACTGCACTGACCAAACCCAAAGCCCACGTCAAACTCGATGTTATGTTTCAGCTGCGTAACTCGACTAGCTAAACGACACGAAGACGGATCTTTGGTTCGGCTTTAATTAGAAAGTGCCGCAGGGTGTGCGCGAGCGTCGAGAAACCGGAGAAATAACAAACTCGAAGCCCTCAGGCGAGGAATGATCCGCCAAACCTGTGTACAGCCTGATTGCGCAGAGTGTAGACTTCCTGAGATTGCTAAACGCCGCTGGAGTGTGGCGCAGCCTATATTTTTGTTCATTATGATAATTCTTTGTTTATTCAAGCTAACTAGAGGCCCTTCAAAGAGCAGACGGCGCGAGACTTGAGTGACGCCGGGGTGACTCGGATCGACCTGCATTCTTACACATGAAGAATAAAGAGAACTGCGTGAAGCCTGATCTGAGGCCTTTTTTTTTATTTTTGAAAAAATAATAAATTCCTTGATCTCTGATTAGGCTCGTATGCTCCAATTAACTGATGCAATCAGATAAATACCAAACAGCAAAAAAAAAAAACCCATAATCCTACATTATTTACAATCCATCCCAAAAATAACAAAGTTGAAATGAAGCCTTTTTAAAAGGAGGCCAAATTGCCTATTTGTTCCCATTCGTCTGCTCTGGAAAGCATTATTTAAGTGTTAATGATGAAATGGCTGCTTTTATTCGCACGTTAATGCGAGGCAGAGGAGGAGGGTGGCAGGAGATTTGCTGTGGAGTCACGCAGACCTGCTGTGGAGTTTTATTAGCAGAGCAGCAGAGTAACTCTGGTCAGAATTTTCTTCTTGGTTTATGGTGAAGGGTCATGGAAGCAGATAATTCTTATTTATTTATTATTTTGCCAGGTTTAGCTTGTGCTTATGAATCTAGCTTGTGTGATGAATCTTACAGTTTCAATAACCTGCTGGTGATTTAGAGAAACAGGAGGCTGAACTACTGTGACAAAGTGGGAAGGGCTTAGAATTAATATCAGCCACACCTCTCGGTTGCAGAAACATAGCGGGAGATTTTTGCCGGCAAGTGCAAATGTGTTTTCTAAAAAGTGGAGATATGCTGATGGGTGTCAGAACTGGAAGGGTGTTCATGAACACACTTGTTTTTACTACGTATTATTAACATTTACCTTTACATTTCTGGCATAACCCCTTTCCGAGCCAGCAGAAGCCTATTTCATCTCAACTCAAAGATGCAATCCCTGAAACTGACTTGCTAACCATATTGAATTCGGAATAGATAGATACCTATAATCTACAACAAACTAGCCAGTGAACACTAGATATCTAGGTTGCGTTCTTCCCGAGAAGCTGTGTCTCATGGACATATCTATCTTCCTAACTTTGTTCAGATTACAAATGAATTATGAATAAAAAACCTTATGTCTTGAAATGTCACGTACCCAGAACTGTACTCTGGAATGGGACTGATGGGATGGGATGGGATGCTCTACTACTCAGAAGGCTGTGAGTTCAAATCCCAGGTCCACCAAGCTGCCACTGGTGGGTCTTTGAGAAAGACCCTAAACCCACAATTTCTCAGTTGTATTAAATGAATTTAACATTCAAGTCACTGGATAATGGAGTATACCAAATGCCTGAAATGTAAATGTATTCAGTGGTGTGTCAGATCTAGGCTAGGTCACTGCTTAGCATCATTTGTAAGAGTTAGGTTAGCAGTATGTCAGATCCATCAATCTCTTCTTTTTCTTCTTTCGGCTTTTCCCATCAGGGGTGGCCACAGCGAATCATCTCTCTCCACCTATCCCTATCTTCTGCATCCTCAACACTTGCACCCACTAGCTTCATATCCTCATTTATTACATCCATATACCTCCTCTTTGCCTCCTCAGATCCATCAATCTGACGGTCAAAAAGTTAATCCGATAAATGAAACTTGTTTCAGATTGTAACCGAGTAGCATCAGGGTGCTGGGTTACTCGGGTCTTTTCCAACCAGGATAAGCATTTATTTGTTTTTGTTTATGAACACCAAAGAGGTGTATTTTTTCCCCAGAACCAGCTGGTGAGCTGCAAACAAACAGCAGTCAGTAAAATCATTCTTTCTTTCAAACAAAAGAAAGTCAGTTCCTCAAAGATTGTGCATCTAGTTAAGGTGTTCTTACCTTCTTAACAAGGGTTATATAAAAATGAAGGGTTTCCCCCTCAGCCAGTTAAACTGAACATCCCTATAAGGTGCTCGATTTGGAGTTGTATTTCTAGGCTTTTACGTTTACGGGCGCATTTACCTCCTCTCCTTCTTTCCTTCTCGAGGAGTTGCCTCTTCAGTTCTTCAATCTCCTTCTTCAGCTTGGCGTTCTCCACCATCAGCTTCTTCTCCTCTCTCACGGTGGCCTGCACCACTTCATACAAATAAAACACAGATTTCGTGTTAAAAAAAAACAGTCATGACTACACAGACATGCTTATGAGTTTCAGCTCAGTCATCTGGTGCGAGTGGTGCGTGTGAACGTCGTGTGTGTGTGTGTGTGAGAGGGTCAGACAGACGGGTTTCCCCCACACTCACTGGCTTTTTCTTTCAGCAGCTGGACCTGCTGTTTGAGGTACTCGATGAGCTGATCCGCCTCGGCGGCCCTCTGCTCCAGTCTCATCAGCGAGGGGGTGTGGCCTGACATCCTGAATAAGGAGCGTGCTAAGAACCTGGAGATAGAAGAGAAAAGGAAGAAGAAGAAAGGCCAAAGATCAAACTTAGCAGAAGAGTGCCGAGATGGATGTAAAATGAAATACTGTGGAGGACGCTTCAGTGTGTGTGTGTGTGTGTGTGTGTGTGTGTGTGAGAGAGAGAGGATTCCAAAAGTAACAGCCCATGCTCGCTGCCCAGCTGTCCAAACACTGAGTCAGCATCTTTCCAACTCTATCACTCTCTCTCACACACCTGGAATCTCTATTGTTACAGGCTAAATATGAATGATTAAAGCCGCCAATCCAAGTTCTCCGTTTCCACTTCAAGGCTTGAAGAGAAGAGGATTCTAATTGGCAGCTGTGTGTGAAAAACCCGACGGCCTTAACAAGTTCCGGGACAGGCCCGGTCGAACCCAATTCTGCATCGGCGAAGCAAACCATATGCCGCCGAAACGAAACACGCTGCCCATCTCCCTGCTCTCGGGTAAAAGCCGCGGGACGAAATACTGAAAGGGTGCTGCTGTCTTGACTCCACAGCACCGTAGCTAATATGTGTGGGGTTAAGAGCTTCAAAAGACTCTCAAGCTTTTAAATCACACTCAACTAAAGAAAAAAATAGGAGGAACAAGGACATAACTTTGGCAAGATGTCATCTCAAAAAAGAATGGAGGGAGTTAAAAAAAAAAAAACAGGAAGGAAAACAGGGGAATTTTTGTTGTTGTTGTCTTTTACAAGGCCCAGGAAGAGAGAAGAAAATGTCTTAACACGTAGTACAGGGTGGTGCTGCAAACAGCTGGCGCTGGATGGAAATTAAAAACACGAAAAAGAGCTGGAGTTGATAATACGCGTGGATCAAAGTCTCTTGTGTTTTTTGTTTTTTTTCCCCCAGAAAGCCCTTGAATCGATTTAAGCGGGGCCCACGGTGGAAGAATTTTACGAGCGCCACAATGTTTTAATTTGCATAACTCCTGAAACCGGGCCTTGCACTGCCGGCTCTGAAACCCTCAGACCTCTAGCCTGGTCGTGTCCATCTTACTCAGCAGCGCTGTGCTCCAATCCCAGGTGGAAAACTTCGATATAAACAAATTGTGGATAATCGTTATACAGGAAAACGCTACCAAAAATGAAAACAGACAGACATGTCCATCAGATACCAAATAAATCCTGGATGATGATGATCACCACATGTTAATTATAAAGATTAATATGCGAGTGGATTTTTGTAGCTGACAGCAAACAGGAGCTGATGCACACGAACAAGGTCATCGCAGCGTGTGTGTGTGTCTGAAGCAAGACAAATACCCTGCACTTGCATTACAGTCACTTTAGGTAGAAAGTTGCAAATATAACACTTTTGATTTAATGAGACATGTTTCTAATAAACCCTGATTCGCTGCAGATACGACGCTGCCACCACACCAGTGTCCGCACAGCCATTGCGAAACTATTCCGATAAACGGAATGCAGACCAAATATTTCCAGTTTTTCCCTCGGCCGCAGCTTTGATGAGAAGCACTGGGCCGTAAGAACGAGGGCATCTTAGTGGCCTGTGTGAGGTTTCAGCTCTCGAACATGGGGGATCGTGTGAACACCCATCAAGGCCCTGCGCAATGCTGCTGTGAGCGTTTAAACCACAGCGGCAAGTCGACGGGATGAAACACTAGCCTGCTGAGCCACAATGAAAACAGCATGGAGCACAGCTGGCACTGCAGATCGGCGTGGTTTACAGCGGAGTGCGGGAGGAAGTTCCTGATTTAGCACGCTTTTACACAATCATCACTTTCCCTTGCTAGGAGCTGTCACATTTGATTACTTCTTTCTCTCTGACACACAGGTGTTTAATAAGGGCTACGATAAAGGTGTGCACTCAAATATCTTATTATCCATTTGAGAAGTAAAACTGAAAGGAATAATTGTCTAGACATAATTATCCACATGAGGTCAGTGGCTGCATCCCAAATACCACACTACACACTTACACTATATGACTTTTAAAGGGTAGTATCTTTTCAAATCCAACACCTATTTTTTAATATAACTGGAAATAGAAGCAATTTACCAATCGGTGTCAAATTAACTTAAATACTTAA